>NC_086450.1:94244906-94252406 GCF_028390025.1 Pseudophryne corroboree | reverse complement strand
TAAACATAGTGTAAGACACCCCCAATAGCTTAGACAAACAAGCATGCCTTGAACATTTATAGGTTATTTTACTTTCAACTTGGAAAATCCAGTGTAGGATTCGCTGCGAGCTAGCTGGTAGCATTTCTGTATTAATACTACCAATAGTTACTACAAGGATGGGAATTCAGAGCTTAAAAACCTAAGAAATACCAGTGAGACTCAGAACCAGCCCTCTAGTAGTTAACTAATAGAGAGCTAATTCGGAGTCGCACGGATATCAAGCTGGAAAATTATTGCACAGCTCATGCACGGGAGAGACATAGGTCTTTCCAGTGAAATAGGGCATTTCGGGGCGGGAACTGGGCAGTGGCAAAGAGAACACAGAACCACCCTGAGTTGTAGGAGTAATTCTGAGTTGTGCATGTGGGGAAGGGAAACCTGTTTGACGTATCTCCAGCACCTAGCCCGCAGCTGCTGTGATAGGAAATCCTAATGATGGCAGCTGCCCGCAACTACAGCTACTTTGCATGCAACTCAGAATCAGCCTCTAAACATCTTAAACTCCAAGACTCAAAAATATAAATAGGATCTGATCTTCGAAAGGGCTACAATTACGGAGTGGCGGCTTTTGCAAGCCACAGGTTATTTTTAGTTAACAGTCCAGGTTTTAAGGCTATCCATGCTTAAGCACAGGTGAACTCATTTGTACCACATTCATTTTTATTAAACGGTCTGTGCTTGGCTATGGATATCCATAAAACCTGGACTGTTAGGGTGCCTTGAGGACAGAGTTTGGGAACCACTGTCCTAAAAATGAAAGTACAGGATGTGTATAGGAACAATATACTCCTCTTACTGTGCTGCGTCTGCCATGCTGTACTGGAGCTGCCCTTATCCCTGTTATGTTGATGTTAGTGAGAAACAGAAGTTACACTGTAAGCTACACTGGGGCAACTTGAATTGTTTCTATACTATACGTGTATACTGTGAGCGCACTACATTTAATCTCTCATAGCCACAGAGCAGGGGCATGGGACTGGATACAACAACCTGGGCCAAATCGGTGTGGCATTTATATGTTTCCCCCGACTCTGCGTGTTACTGCGGGCGCTCTGGATTCCTCCCACTGATAGGTTTACTGGCTGTTGACAAAATAAACCATAGCGTGTATGTGCTAGCGTGTGGTATGGATGTCAGACAGTAAGCTCCAATGGAACAGGGACACAATGATATAATATTCTCTAGAAAGCTCTGTGAAAACATGGTGCATAATTAATAATAAAAACAACCAGGGCATTGACCTATATTCCCCGTGTTCTACCCGACTCAGCTAGCATGCCCTCTTATCATTTCATTGTTCCTGTTTATGCCATGATACTATGCCACTATCCAACTGTGATCTCCAGATCTCCTGCTGGAGGACAACAGTCTATATTACCGCAAGAACACAATGGTTCCTTACAGCTGTAACAGGCTTTGTGCTCCAAGGGGCCGATTCAATGGTTGCGCAGGCCCCCTTTAGGGCGTTTATAGGAATGGACGTCTATTAGAGCTTTTCAATTATTGCTCTGATCAGATGCTTAGCAGCGGCAGCCACATTTGTTCATTCAGCCTCCAGAGGTGTGAGAAAAAAAAAAAAGTGTTAAAAAGTTTGGAATTTACGGCTAACCCCCAGGGGGTGTGTGGCTACTAGGGTTACCCCCCCCCCCCCCCCTCCTTCCCACACCTCTACCTACTGCCTAACCCTAACCTTCTCCCTCTCGGGCCCTAAACCTAAGGCTGAACCCCGATACTCACCTTTGGCATCCAGTCTGTCAGTGATCCGGCACCGGTCACTCTTGTGAACGATGAGCATAATGACCGCAGTTCAGTGAAAAATGTATGTTTACAAAGCAGACTTTAGGGATTTCATTTTTGCGTGAAAGTTTGATACAAAGAGTGGAGATAGGTAGACTCTAAGTTGTTGCTATGGACAACACCTTCACTTGTCCTCTTTAGAAGGCTTTATCATCATTAACCCTTTGCAAAATGGAAACATAAGTGCACATGAAGCCTTATTTTGAAGTTAATAATAAGAATTTACTTACCGATAATTCTATTTCTCGGAGTCCGTAGTGGATGCTGGGGTTCCTGAAAGGACCATGGGGAATAGCGGCTCCGCAGGAGACAGGGCACAAAAGTAAAGCTTTCCGATCAGGTGGTGTGCACTGGCTCCTCCCCCTATGACCCTCCTCCAAGCCAGTTAGGTACTGTGCCCGGACGAGCGTACACAATAAGGGAGGAATTTTGAATCCCGGGTAAGACTCATACCAGCCACACCAATCACACCGTACAACTTGTGATCTAAACCCAGTTAACAGTATGATAACAGCGGAGCCTCTGAAAAGATGGCTCACAACAATAATAACCCGATTTTTGTAACTATGTACAAGTATTGCAGATAATCCGCACTTGGGATGGGCGCCCAGCATCCACTACGGACTCCGAGAAATAGAATTATCGGTAAGTAAATTCTTATTTTCTCTATCGTCCTAGTGGATGCTGGGGTTCCTGAAAGGACCATGGGGATTATACCAAAGCTCCCAAACGGGCGGGAGAGTGCGGATGACTCTGCAGCACCGAATGAGAGAACTCCAGGTCCTCCTTAGCCAGGGTATCAAATTTGTAGAATTTAGCAAACGTGTTTGCCCCTGACCAAGTAGCTGCTCGGCAAAGTTGTAAAGCCGAGACCCCTCGGGCAGCCGCCCAAGATGAGCCCACCTTCCTTGTGGAATGGGCATTTACATATTTTGGCTGTGGCAGGCCTGCCACAGAATGTGCAAGCTGAATTGTATTACACATCCAACTAGCAATAGTCTGCTTAGAAGCAAGAGCACCCAGTTTGTTGGGTGCATACAGGATAACAGCAAGTCAGTTTTCCTGACTCCAGCCGTCCTGGAACATATTTTCAGGGCCCTGACAACATCTAGCAACTTGGAGTCCTCCAAGTCCCTAGTAGGTGCAAGGCACCACAATAAGCTGGTTCAGGTGAAACACTGACACCACCTTAGGGAAAGAACTGGGGACGAGTCCGCAGCTCTGCCCTGTCCGAATGGACAAACAGATATGGGCTTTTTTTTTTTTTTTTGAGAAAAAACCACCAATTTGACACTCGCCTGGTCCAGGCCAGGGCCAAGAGCATGGTCACTGTTCATGTGAGATGCTTCAAATCCACAGATTTGACTGGTTTTAAACCAATGTGATTTGAGGAATCCCAGAACTACGTTGAGATCCCACAGTGCCACTGGAGGCACAAAAGGGGGTTGTATATGCAATACTCCCTTGACAAACTTCTGGACTTCAGGAACTGAAGCCAATTCTTTCTGGAAGAAAATCGACAGGGCCGAAATTTGAACCTTAATGGACCCCAATTTGAGGCCCATAGACACTCCTGTTTGCAGGAAATGCAGGAAACGACCGAGTTGAAATTTCTTTGTGGGGCCTTCCTGGCCTCACACCACGCAACATATTTTCGCCACATGTGGTGATAATGTTGTGCGGTCACCTCCTTTCTGGCTTTGACCAGGGTAGGAATGACCTCTTCCGGAATGCCTTTTTCCCTTAGGATCCGGCTTTCCACCGCCATGCCGACAAACGCAGCTGCGGTAAGTCTTGGAACAGACATGGTACTTGCTGAAGCAAGTCCCTTCTTAGCGGCAGAGGCCATAAGACCTCTGTAAGCATCACTTGAAGTTCCGGGTACCAAGTCCTTCTTGGCCAATCCGGAGCCATGAGTATAGTTCTTACTCCTCTACGTCTTATAATTCTCAGCACCTTAGGTATGAGAAGCAGAGGAGGGAACACATACACCGACTGGTACACCCACGGTGTTACCAGAACGTCCACAGCTATTGCCTGAGGGTCTCTTGACCTGGCGCAATACCTGTCCCGGTTTTTTTTTTTTTTTTTTAGACGGGACGCCATCATGTCCACCTTTGGTATTTCCCAACGGTTTACAATCATGTGGAAAAAACTTCCCGATGAAGTTTCCACTCTCCCGGGTGGAGGTCGTGCCTGCTGAGGAAGTCTGCTTCCCAGTTTCCATTCCCGGGATGAAACACTGCTGACAGTGCTATCACATGATTTTCCGCCCAGCGAAAAGTCCTTGCAGTTTTTGCCATTGCCCTCCTGCTTCTTGTGTCGCCCTGTCTGTTTACGTGGGCGACTGCCGTGATGTTTTTCCCACTGGATCAATACCGGCTGACCTTGAAGCAGAGGTCTTGCTAAGCTTAGAGCATTATAAATTTACCCTTAGCTCCAGTATATTTATGTGGAGAAAAGTCTCCAGACTTGATCACACTCCCTGGAATTTTTTTTTTCCTTGTGTGACTGCTCCCCAGCCTCTCGGGCTGGGCTCCGTGGTCACCAGCATCCAATCCTGAATGCCGAATCTGCGGCCCTCTAGAAGATGAGCACTCTATAACCACCACAGGAGAGACACCCTTGTCCTTGGATATAGGGTTATCCGCTGATGCATCTGAAGATGCGATCCGGGCCATTTGTCCAGCAGATCCCACTGAAAAGTTCTTGCGTGAAATCTGCCGAATGGAATTGCTTCGTAGGAAGCCACCATTTTTACCAGGACCCTTGTGCAATGATGCACTGTTTTTAGGAGGTTCCTGACTAGCTCGGATAACTCCCTGGCTTTCTCTTCCGGGAGAAACACCTTCTTCTGGACTGTGTCCAGAATCATCCCTAGGCACAGCAGACGTGTCGTCGGATCAGCTGCGATTTTGGAATATTTAGAATCCACCCGTGCTGTTGTAGCAGTATCCGAGATAGTGCTACTCCGACCTCCAACTGTTCCCTGGATTATGCCCTTATCAGGAGATCATCCAAGTAAGGGATACTTAAGACGCCTTTTCTTCGAAGAAGAATCATCATTTCGGCCATTACCTTGGTAAAGACCCGGGGTGCCGTGGACAATCCAAACGGCAGCGTCTGAAACTGATAGTGACAGTTCTGCACCACGAACCTGAGGTACCCTTAGTGAGAAGGGCAAATTTGGGACATAGAGGTAAGCATCCCTGATGTCCCGGGACACTATATAGTCCTCTTCTTCCTGGTTCGTTATCACTGCTCTGAGTGACTCCATCTTGATTTGAACCTTTGTAAGTGTTCAAAAAATTTTTTAGAATAAGTCTCACCTAGCCTTCTGGCTTCAGTACCACAATATAGTGTGGAATAATACCCCTTTTCTTGTAGTGGGAGGGGTAATTTAGTTATCACCTGCTGGGAATACAGCTTGTGAATTTTTTTCCATACTGCCTCCTTGTCGGAGGGAGACCTTGGTAAAGCAGACTTCAGGAGCCTGCGAAGGGGAAACGTCTCGACCTTCCAATCTGTACCCCTGGGATACTACTTGTAGGATCCAGGGGTCCTGTACGGTCTCAGCGCCATGCTGAGAACTTGTCAGAAGCGGTGGAACGCTTCTGTTCCTGGGAATGGGCTGCCTGCTGCAGTCTTCTTCCCTTTCCTCTATCCCTGGGCAGATATGATCTTATAGGGACGAGAGGACTGAGGCTGAAAAGACGGTGTCTTTTTCTGCAGAGATGTGACTTAGGGTAAAAAACGGTGGATTTTCCAGCAGTTGCCGTGGCCACCAGGTCCGATGGACCGACCCCAAATAACTCCTCTTCCTTTATACGGCAATACACCTTTGTGCCGTTTGGAATCTGCATCACCTGACCACTGTCGTGTCCATAACATCTTTTGGCAGTTATGGACATCGCATTTACTCATGATGCCAGAGTGCAAATATCCCTCTGTGCATCTCGCATATATAGAAATGCATCCTTTAAATGCTCTATAGTCAATAAAATACTGTCCCTGTCAAGGGTATCAATATTTTTAGTCAGGGAATCCGACCAAGCCACCCCAGCTCTGCACATCCAGGCTGAGGCGATCGCTGGTCGCAGTATAACACCAGTATGTGTGTATATACTTTTTATGATATTTTTCCAGCCTACTGTCAGCTGGTCCTTGAGGACGGCCCTATCTATAGACGGTACCGCCACTTGTTTTGATAAGCGTGTGAGCGCCTTATCCACCTTAAGGGGTGTTTCCCAACGCGCCCTAACTTCTGGCGGGAAAGGGTATACCGCCCATAATTTTCTATCGGGGGGAACCCACGCATCATCACACACTTTATTTAATTTATCTGATTCAGGAAAAACTATGGTAGTTTTTTCACATCCCACATAATACCCTCTTTTGTGGTACTTGTAGTATCAGAAATATGTAACACCTCCTTCATTGCCTTTAACGTGTGGCCCTAATAAGGAATACGTTTGTTTATTCACCGTCGACACTGGATTCAGTGTCCCTGTCTGTGTCTGTGTCGACCGACTAAAGTAAACGGGCGTTTTAAAACCCCTGACGGTGTTTTTGAGACGTCTGGACCGGTACTAATTGTTTGTCGGCCGTCTCATGTCGTCAACCGACCTTGCAGCGTGTTGACATTATCACGTAATTTCCTAAATAAGCCATCCATTCCGGTGTCGACTCCCTAGAGAGTGACACCACCATTACAGGCAATTGCTCCGCCTCCTCACCAACATCATCCTCCTACATGTCGACACACACGTACCGACACACAGCACACACACAGGGAATGCTCTGATAGAGGACAGGACCCACTAGCCCTTTGGAGAGACAGAGGGAGAGTTTGCCAGCACACACCAAAAACGCTATAATTATATAGGGACAACCTTATATAAGTGTTTTCCCTTATAGCATCTTAATATATATAAGCATATCGCCAAATTAGTGCCCCCCCTCTCTGTTTTAACCCTGTTTCTGTAGTGCAGTGCAGGGGAGAGCCTGGGAGCCTTCCCTCCAGCCTTTCTGTGAGGGAAAATGGCGCTGTGTGCTGAGGAGATAGGCCCCGCCCCTTTTTCGGCGGCCTCGTCTCCCGCTCTTAACGGATTCTGGCAGGGGTTAAATATCTCCATATAGCCTCCGGAGGCTATATGTGAGGTATTTTTAGCCAAAATAGGTATTCATTTGCCTCCCAGGGCGCCCCCCTCCCAGCGCCCTGCACCCTCAGTGACTGCCGTGTGAAGTGTGCTGAGAGGAAAATGGCGCACAGCTGCAGTGCTGTGCGCTACCTTTAGAAGACTGAGGAGTCTTCTGCCGCCGATTCTGGACCTTCTTACTTCAGCATCTGCAAGGGGGCCGGCGGCAAGGCTCCGGTGACCATCCAGGCTGTACCTGTGATCGTCCCTCTGGAGCTGATGTCCAGTAGCCAAGAAGCCAATCCATCCTGCACGCAGGTGAGTTCACTTCTTCTCCCCTCTGTCCCTCGTTGCAGTGATCCTGTTGCCAGCAGGACTCACTGTAAAGTAAAAAACCTAAGCTAAACTTTCTCTAAGCAGCTCTTTAGGAGAGCCACCTAGAATTGCACCCTTCTCGGCCGGGCACAAAAATCTAACTGGCTTGGAGGAGGGTCATAGGGGGAGGAGCCAGTGCACACCACCT
>NC_086450.1:88807406-88959906 GCF_028390025.1 Pseudophryne corroboree | reverse complement strand
CAAACCAGTGAGACATAAGAAACTGTAACACTACTTCAAGATACCACGTTGCCACGGGTGGCACAAATGGAGGATGGATATGCAGCACTCCCTTCACGAACGTCTGAACCTCAGGAAGGGCGGCCAATTATTTTTGAAAGAAAATAGATAAAGCCGAAATCTGCACTTTGATGGAGCCCAATTTCAGGCCTGCATTCACGCCTGCCTGCAAAAAATGGAGGAAACGACCAAGTGAAACTCCTCCGCAGGAGCTGCTTTGGTTTCACACCACGACACATATTTTCTCCAAATACGGTGATAATGTTTTGCCGTGACCAACTTCCTAGCCTTAAAGAGAGTGGGGATGACCTCCCCGGGAATACTTTTCCGAGCTAGGATTTGGCGTTCAACCTCCACACCGTCAAACGCAGCCGTGGTAAGTCCGGAAACACGCAGGGCCCCTGCAGTAACAGGTCCTCTCTTAGAGGAAGCGGCCAAGGATCTTCTACTAGTACCTCCTGAAGATCCGGATGCCAGGCCCTCCGTGGCCAATCTGGGACGACGAGTATTGCCTGAACCCTTGTTCGTCTTAAAATCTTCAACACTCTTGGAATGAGAGGAAGAGGAGGGAACACATACACAGAGTGAAACACCCACGGAGTTACCAGGGCGTCCATTGCACTGGCTTGGGGTCCCTCGACCTGGAACAATACTTCGGAAGCTTCTTGTTGAGGCGAGACGCCATCATGTCTATTTGAGGAATTCCCCAACTCCTTGTCACTTCTGCAAATACCTCTTGATGAAGAGCCCACTCTCCTGGATGGAGATCGTGTCTGCTGAGGAAGTCTGCTTCCCAGTTGTCCACGCCCGGAAGGAAGACTGCTGACAGCGCGCTCACATGCTGTTCCGCCCAGCGGAGAACTCGTGGCCTCCGCCATTGCCGTCCTGCTCTTTGTTCCGCCTTGGCGGTTTACGTATGCCACCGCTGTTATGTTGTACGACTGGATCAGGACAGGGAGACCCTGAAGAAGGTTCTTCGCTTGCAGGAGGCCGTTGTAAATGGCTCTTAACTCAAGAACATTTATGTGGAGACAAGACTCCTGGTTTGACCATTTTCCCTGGAAACTTCTTCCTTGTGTGACTGCACCCCAGCCTCGGAGACTTGCATCTGTGGTCAGCAGAACCTAGTCCTGGATTCCGAATCGGCAACCCTCTAAAAGGTGAGAACCTTGCAGCCAGAAGGAGAGAAGTCTTGGTCCTGGAAGATAGACTTATTTTCCGGTGCATGTGCAGGTGAGACCCGGACTATTTGTTCAGCAGATCCCACTGAAACACCCGGGCATGAAACCTGCCAAACGGAATGGCTTCGTAAGCAGCAACCATCTTCCCTAGCACTCGAGTGCATTGATGAATCAACACTCTTGGCGGTCTCAGAAGCTCCTTGACCATGGTCTGTATTTCCAGAGCTTTGTCCGACGGAAGAAATACTCTCTGTAGTTCCGTGTCTAGGATCATGCCCAAGAAGGGCAGCCGAGTTGTCGGGATCAACTGAGACTTTGGCAAATTTAGAATCCAACCGTGATTTCACAGAACCGACAGGGAGAGTTCCACATTTCTTCGCAACTTTTCCTTTGATATCGCCTTTATCAGGAGATTGTCCAAGTACGGGATAATTGTGACCCCCTGCTTGCGGAGTACCATCATTTCCACCATTACCTTGGTGAAAACCCTCGGGACCGTGGAAAGCCCAAACGGCAACGTCTGAAATTGGTAATGACAATCCTGCACCGCAAATCTTAGGAAGGCCTGATGAGGAGGATTTATCGGGACGTGTAAGTAGGCATCCTTTATGTCGACTGACGCCATAAAATCCCCCCCTTCTAGGCTGGAGATCACAGCTCGAAGAGATTCCATCTTGAACTTGAAAGTTTTCAAGTATGGATTGAGGGATTTTAGGTTCAGAATCGGTCTGACCGAGCCGTCCAGCTTCGGCACGATAAAGAGGCTCGAATAGAACCCTTCCCCCCGTTGGGACGGGGGAACCGGTACAATGACCCTCAGTTGACACAGCTTTTGTATCGCAGCATTTAGCACTTCCCTTTCTGGAAGAGAAACTGGCAAGGCCGACTTGAAAAAGCGGCGGGGTGGGGTATCTCCTGAAACTCCAGTTTGTACCCTTGGGACACTATGTCTAAGACCCAAGGATCCAGGGCCGATTGAAACCAGACTTGACTGAAGAATCGGAGACGGCCCCCCACCGGCATGGACTCCCGCAGGGGACTTGGTAGAGGCGGGTGAGGACTTTTGGTCCTGGGTGCCAGACACGGCAGGTGACCTCTTTCCCCTTCCTCTACCCTTTGAAGCGAGGAAGGACGAGCCCTTTCCTTTTTTGTATTTATTAGGCCGAAAGGACTGCATCTGAAAATGGGGCGCCTTTTTTCTGTTGTGTGGGAACACAAGGAAGAAAAGATGACTTACTCGCAGTAGCGGTAGACACCTATGTCAGCAAGGCCATCACCAAACAAGACACTACCTTTAAAAGGAAGAGCTTCCATAGCTTTCTTGGAGTCGGCATCAGCATTCCATTGATGACTCCACAGCGCCCTCCTGGCCGAGACCGCCATGGCATTGGCTCTTGATCCCAAGAGGCCAATATCACTTGCAGCATACTTTAGGTAATCTGCAGCGTCCTTGATATAACCAAGAGTCAAAAGAATGTTATCCTTATCAAGGGTATACATATCAGAAGCTAAATTATCAGCCCACTTAGCAATAGCACTACTCACCCACGCCACAGCAGGTCTGAGTAATGCACCAGTAGTAACGAAAATGGCCTTCAATGTCGTCTCCTGCTTGCGATCCGCTGGATCCTTGAGGGCAGCCGTATCAGGAAGCGCCACCTTTTTGGACAATCGGGATAGAGCCTTGTCCACATTGGGAGACGACTCCCATTTCTCCCTGTCGTCAGAGGGGAAAGGATATGCCATAAAAATTCTCTTGGGAATCTGCCACCTTTTGTCAGGTGACTCCCAAGCCTTCAGATCATGAGCGGGGGGGAAACATCACCTCAGGCTTTTTTCCCTTATACAAACAAACCCTCTTATCTGGAACAGGGGGCTCTTCAGAAATATGCAAAACATCTTTAATAGCCACAATCATGTACTGAATACTCTTAACTACCTTTGGATGTAAAGTAGCTTCATTGAAATCTACACTGGAATCAGAGTCTGTGACGGTATCTGTATCTGCCAGCTGGGTAAATTAACGTTTTTGTGACCCTGAGGGGGTCTGTACCTGAGACAAAGCGTCCTCCATGGATTTCCTCCATGCTTGAGTCTGAGAATCAAATTTATCCAGCCTCTTAGACAATAATGCCACATTTGCATTCAGTGTACTCAACATATTCACCCAATCAGCAGTCGGCTATGCCGACAGTCATTCCCAAATCTTTTTCTGCGCCCCCAGTAACTTCCTCCGGGGAGGAACACTCAGCCTCAGACAAGCCGATACACAGTACCGACACACCCACACCGGACATACAAAAAAAGGGGACAGACCCACAGGGAAGCCTGTAGAGAGCACACAGAGGGAATATGCCAGCTCACACCCCAGCGCACATATACTACAAAACAAATAATATATGATGGCTGCGCTGTAATTATATATACATATAAAGCACCAAATTGCATGTGCCCCCCCCCCCCCACCACCGTTTTGCTCCCTTGTCACTTGTAAGGAGCTTGGAGGTCCGGGCCAGCGTCTCTGCAGCGGCTGTAGAGAGAAAATGGTGCTGGTAAGCTGTGCGGCTAAGCCCCGCCCCTTCCCGGCACGCTGTAGTCCCGCTCAAATTTGAATTTATTTATACTGGCGGGGGTATCGTATACGGTGCCCGGGCACCGAATATGCCTTTTGCCAGTTAAAGAGACCCTCAGTAACCGATGCCCAGGACGCTCCCCCCCCAGCGCCCTGCACCCTGTGAGTGCCGTTGGTGTGTGTGTGTGTGTGGGAGTATGGAGCGCAGCGCGACCGCTGCGCTGTACCTCCGTTACTGAAGTCTTCTGCCGTCTGAAGTCTTCTGTTCTTCTAATACTCACCCGGCTTCTTTCTTCTGGCTTCTGTGAGAGGGGTGACGGCGCGGCTCCGGGAACAAGCAGCTAGGCGCACCAAGTGATCAAACCCTCTGGAGCTAATGGTGTCCAGTAGCCTAGAAAGCAGAGCCCTTAACTAAGAAGAACTAGGTCCTGCTTCTCTCCCCTCAGTCCCACGATGCAGGGAGCCTGTAGCCAGCAGGTCTCCCTGAAAACAAAAAAGCCTAACATAAGTCTTTTCCAGAGAAACTCAGTAGAGGCTTCCCTAGTGTGTGTCCAGTCACTCCTGGGCACAGAATCTAACTGAGGTCTGGAGGAGGGGCACAGAGGGAGGAGCCAGTTCACACCCAGTCAAAGTCTTTTTAGTGTGCCCATGTCTCCTGCGGATCCAGTCTATACCCTATGGTCCTTTTTAGAGTCCCCAGCATCCTCTAGGACATGAGAAAATAAGAATTTACTCACCGGTAATTCTATTTCTCGTAGTCCGTAGTGGATGCTGGGAACTCCGTAACGACCATGGGGAATAGACGGGCTCCGCAGGAGACTGGGCACTCTAAAAGAAAGATTAGGTACTATCTGGTGTGCACTGGCTCCTCCCTCTATGCCCCTCCTCCAGACCTCAGTTAAGGAAACTGTGCCCGGGAGCTGACACAACAAGGAAAGGATTTGGAATCCAGGGTAAGACTCATACCAGCCACACCAATCACACCGTACAACTTGTGATAACCATACCCAGTTAACAGTATGGACAACAACTGAGCCTCAGTAACAGATGGCTCATAACAATAACCCTTTAGTTAAGCAATAACTATATACATGTATTGCAGAGAGTCCGCACTTGGGACGGGCGCCCAGCATCCACTACGGACTACGAGAAATAGAATTACCGGTGAGTAAATTCTTATTTTCTCTGACGTCCTAGTGGATGCTGGGAACTCCGTAAGGACCATGGGGATTATACCAAAGCTCCCAAACGGGCGGGAGAGTGCGGATGACTCTGCAGCACCGCATGAGCAAACTCAAGGTCCTCCTCAGCCAGGGTATCAAACTTGTAGAACTTAGCAAACTTGTTTGACCCCGACCAAGTAGCAGCTCGGCAAAGCTGTAAAGCCGAGACCCCTCGGGCAGCCGCCCAAGAAGAGCCCACCTTCCTTGTGGAATGGGCTTTCACCATTTTGGATACGGCAATCCAGCCGCAGAGTGAACCAGCTGAATCGTGCTATAGATCCAGCGAACAATAGTCTGCTTCGAAGCAGGAGCGCCAACCTTGTTGGCTGCATACAGAATAAACAGAGGGGTCAGACTTTCTGACTCCCGTCGTTCTGGAAACATACATTTTCAAAGCCCGGACTACGTCCAGCAACTTGGAATCCCCCAAGTCCCTAGTAGCCGCAGGCACCACAATAGGCTGGTTCAAATGAAACGATGATACCACCCTAGGAAGAAATTGGGGACGAGTCCTCAATTCTGCCCTGTCCATATGGAAGATCAGATAAGGGTTTTTACATGACAAAACCGCCAATACTTACACATGCCTAGCCGAAGCTAAGGCCAATAGCATGACCACTTTCCACGTGAGATATTTTAGCTCCATGGTCTTAAGTGGCTCAAACCAGTGGGATTTCAGGAAATCCAACACAACGTTAAGATCCCAAGGTGCCACCGATGGCACAAAAGGAGGGTGAATATGCAGCACCCCCGGAACAACGTCTGAACTTCAGGCAGTGATGCCAGTTCATTTATTAGAGAAAATGTATAGGGCCGAGTGCAGGAATCGACCCCGCTGGAATTCCTCTGTAGGGCCTTCCCGGCCTCACACCAAGCAACCTATTTTCGCCATATACAGTGAAAAAGTCTTGCTGTCACGTCTTTCCTAGCCTTTATCAGCGTAGGAATAACTGCATCCAGAATGCCCTTTTCCGCTAGGATCCGGCGTTCAACCGCCATGCAGTCAAATGCAGCCGCGGTAAATTTTGGAACAGACAGGGCCCCTGTTGCAACATGTCCTGTCTGAGAGGCAGAAGCCCTGAGTCCTCTGAGAGCATTTCCTGCAGCTCCGGGTACCGAGTCCTTCTTGTCCAATTCTGAGCAAAGAATATTGTTTCCACTCCACCTTTTATTACAATTCTCAGCCCTTGGGTATGAGACGAAGAGGAGGGAATACAGAGACCGACTGGAACACCCACGGTGTTACTAGTGTGACCACAGCTATCACCTGAGGGTCCCTTGACCCGGCGTAAAACCTTTTTTAGCTTTTTATTGAGGTGGGACGCCATCTAGTCCACCTTAGGCAGTTTCCCATCAATTTGCAAACTGCGTGAAGACTTCCTGATGAAGTCCCCACTTTTCCGGGTGGAGGTCGTGCCTGCTGAGGAAGTCTGCTTCCCAGATGTCCACTCCCGGAACGAACACTGCTGACAGTGCGCTTACTTGATTCTCCGCCCAGCGAAGAATTCTGGTGGCTTGTACCCTCGCCACCCTGCTCCTTGTTCCGCCTTGGCGGTTTACATGAACCCCTGCGGTCTGACTGGATCAGAACCGGTTGGTCGCGAAGCAGGATCTCCGCTTGACTTAGAGCGTTGTATATGGCCCTTAGTTCCAGGATATTGATGTGAAGGCAAGTCAGTTGACTTGACCACAGACCTTGGAAATTTCTTCCCTGTGTAACTGCCCCCCACCCTCGGAGGCTTGCATCCGTGGTCACCAGGATCCAGTCCTGAATGCCGAATCTGCGGCCCTCGAGAAGGTGAGCACTCTGCAGCCACCACAGGAGAGACACCCTGGCCCTGGGGGATAGGGTGATTAACCGATGCCTCTGAAGAGGTGATCCGGACCACTTGTCCAGTAAGTCCCATTGGAAGGTCCTCGCATGGAACCTGCCGAAGGGGATGGCCTCGTATGATGTCACCATCCTTCCCAGGACTCGAGTGCAGTGATGCACTGACACCTGTTTTGGTTTTAATAGATTCCTGACCAGTGTCATGAGCTCCTGAGCACTCTCTATCGGGAGATAAACCCTTTTCTGGTCTGTGTCTAGGATCGTGCCTAGGAGAGGCAGATGAGCTGTAGGAACCAACTGCGACTTTGGAATATATAGAATCCAGCCGTGATGCCGTTACACTTCCAGAGAAAGTGATACGCTGTTCAGCAACTGCTCTCTTGATCTCGCTTTTATGAGGAGATCGTCCAAGTACGTGATAATAGTGACACCTTGCTTCCGCAGGAGCACAATCATATCCGCCATTACCATGGTCGGGGCCGTGGAGAGACCAAACGGCAACATCTGAAATTGGTAATGACAATCCCGTACCGCAATTCTGAGGTACGCCTAATGAGGTGGATAAATGGGGACCTGAAGGTATGCATCCCTTATGTCCCGATTCACAATAGAGTCTCCCCCTTTTTAGGCTTGCACTGACCGCTCTTAGCGATTCCATCTTGAACTTGAACCTTCTCAGGTATATGTTCAGGGATTTTTAATTCAATATGGGTCTGACCGAACCGTCTGGTTTCGGGATTACAACATGGTCTAATAATAACACCCTCTTGTTGAAGGAGGGGACCCTTGACCACCACCTGTTAAAGATACAATTTGTGAATTGCAGTTAACACTGGCTCCCTCTCTTGGGGGGAAGCCCGCAGGGCCGTCGGTGAGGGGGCATCTTCTCACAGTCCAGCTTGTATCCCTGAGACACAATATCTATTTCCCAGGGATCGAACAGGGAGTGAACCCACTTGTGGCTGAACTTACGAAGGCGTGTCCCCACCGGGCCTAGCTCCGCCTGTGGAGCCCCAGCGACATTGGTGGATTTTTGTAGGGGCCGGGGAGGACTTCTGTTCCTGGGAATTAGCTGCCCGGCTCTGACAAGAAAGGACGCACCTCAGACTTTGTTTCTTTATACGAAAGGCTGCATTTAATAATGTCGTGCTTTCTTAGGCTGTGCAGGAATATAAGGCAAACCAGCAGAATTACCAGCTATAGCTGTGGAGACCAGGCCCGAGAACCCTTCTCCACACAATCCTCAGCCTTCCATATGCCTCTTAAGTCGGCATCATCTGTCCAATGCATATTCTACAGGACACGTCAAGCAGAGATCGACATAGCTTTGAGTCTAGGACCCAGTATACTCATGTCTCTTTGGGCATGCTTTATAACTATATATCTATCACTTAAGACAGCATCTTTAATATATTTATATTGCATACTAGTGTCTCATCTCTGCTGATAAGGTACCTGTCCACGCTGCCACAGCGCTATAAACCCATGCCGACACAATCGCCGGTCTGGGTAGTATACTATAATGTGCACGCTATCTGCAGGATCCCTGAGAATAGCAAGTGCTACCGTCTGTGCAAACAGGACACCCCAGGGGAAGATTCTCAACATATCCTGGCCCTAGTGGGGAAAGGATACAGCCTGAGAATTCTCTTGTGGGAAGCTGCCGTCTCTTGTCTGGAGATTCCCGCTCTTTTTCCTCATGAGAGGAGAGAAATTTACCTCAGCATTCTTCCCCTTAAACATGTGTACTCTCGTGTCAGGGACAGATGAGTCATCAGTGATATGCAAATCATCTTTTATTTCAATCATCATATATTGAATACCTTCTAGCCATATTGGCTGTAACTTTGCATTATCGTAGTCGACAGTGGAGTTAAACTCCATGTCGATACCAGTGTTTGTTATTATGGATAGTGAGCATTGAGAAACTCTGAACGTCTGTGACATAGGGACAGACCTGGGTAGATTTCCAGTCTGTTCCCTAACCTTTTGTGCAATAAATTCACCTTAGCACTTACACATATCCAAACAGGTGTCGGCGTTGTCGACGGAGACACCCTCTCACACACATATCCGCTCTATCACCTCCTTAGAGGAGCCTTTTACCTCAGACATGTCGACACACGCGTACCGACACCACACACACAGGGGATGCTCTATTTGAGGACAGTTCCCCCACAAGGCCCTTTGGAGAGACAGAGAGAGAGTATGCCAGCACACACCCCAGCGCTATATAACCCAGGGATTACACTACAACTCAGTGTTTACCCAGTAGCTGCTGTATATTCAAATTTTGCGCCTAAATTTATGTGCCCCCCCCCCCTCTCTTTTCACCCTTTGTGTACCAGAATGATGCTCCACCTTTATTGATGAGATAACCTGCACTGCTACCTTACCTACCTAGCTAGAAATCGGAATGAGACAAGGGAAGAGGAGCTGCATCATACACCAGAAAGGGGTACGTTCTTGATCCAAGAGGTGGAATCTTTTAAACCTGGCACTGACCCCTGAAATCAGGGACCAATAGTCATATATAGTAAACTATGCAGAAAAGTGACCATTTTTTTCTAGTACGGCTGAGAAAACTAAAGCAAATATATAATGGTTTGCCATACATTTAAGACCTTTTCTCTATAATTACTGATTAAGTTTTCAAAATGACATTTACATAAAATAGCAAAGTTGCAGAACATAACCATTCTGCAAACAAATGCACAAGAGATCCAGTACCTGTCAAATGTGATTTCATCCAGCATATACAGTACACCAGCATTAACATAATAATTAGTATATAGGATACAATTAGAAAGTACACAGATATCAAGTTCCGTGTTCTATCATGTAGGGTGTTGAGCCACCTGTCCAAGAAGCAACCACAACATAATCAAGAAATAGGTTGAGATTACGAACATTTGTCCCATACGTTAGCAAATGTATTCATACACAAACCGCATGTGTAAAGTCTTTTATAAGGCAAACTCATCATCTGGAAACAAAGTCATTAACAAAGGAGGTTGAAGGGGCTAACTGTTGCCTAGACACCATGTACTAAATCTATATGCAGGTGAGTGACTAGTAATGTGTAATTCGGAAAATACTATCATTCTTAAGTGCTATGGAAATAAATATATCACCGTAACAAGGCAGTGAAAACTATATTTTCTGCAACAGGTCAGTCCAGTTTAAAACCACGGGAGGCAATCACGTGACCACCTGTCGGGATCCCAGCGGTACAATGCCGCCACCGGAAACCCGACATGCGGTGAAATCCCGGCGCCACAGGCTTTTCTCCTTCTGTGGGTGTCCACAACACCCACAAAAGGGAAGATAGATCCTGTGGCGAGCGCAGTGAGCCACCGTGCCCGCAGCGTGGCGCGCCAGCAAGGAGCTTTCTAACGCTCGCCCTGCTGCCGGCATACTGATGGCCAGTTTCCCACAGTTGGGATCATGACAGCCAGGATCTCGGCCGCCGGTAAAACAAATGTATTCCAAAAACCACAACATGTACCTTTCTTCTAAAAGACCTGCTGCTAGGTTTGCTCAGCTTACAAAACATCTATAATTTTTCTAAACCTGGGCTGATGTATGATATAGCCTGCATAACCTTATATTTCCCCTGGATGTTAAACTCAGATAAAAAAGACCCGTGGTGTATACAGTCCTAAAATTCCCAAGTGGCACTAGATGAACAACTGAGATCCAATTTAATTTTTTTTCCTTAAACCCTCCTCAGGTTAAAAGTTAAGACAAATCTCCCTAAAAGCACATGCAGTATATAGCTTATTTAAAATGAAAGCATCCTTCGGAGGGGATCCAGTCTGAAGATCGACAGTGCCTAGGTCGACAATGTTTAGGTCGACCACTATAGGTCGACATGTTTTCTAGGTCGACATGTTCTAGGTGGACAGGTCAAAAGGTTGACATGAGTTTTTCGCTTTTTTAAAAAAAACTTTTTCATACTTAACGATCCACGCGGACTACGATTGGAAATAGAAAAGTGTGCCGAGCGCAGCGAGGCCCCTTGCCCGAAGCTTGGCGAGCGAGCCATGCGAGGGGACACGGTGCACTAATTGGGGTTCCCAATCACTATACAGAGAAGACACCAAAAAAACATGAAAAACTCATGTCGAACTTTTGACCTGTCCACCTAGAACATGTCGACATAGACACCCTGTCAACCTAGTGACTGTCGACCTAAACATTGTCGACCTAGACACTGTCGATCTAATGATTCACACCCCCTTCGGAGATGTATGCAGAATTTTACTGGCATTCAGTTATTTTTTTTCTACATTACAGAATGTGAGAAACAATAAAAAGACTACTCACAATTTTCTTCTTCTGTGCTTTTAAGTCTTCTAGTGCCTCATCTGTAATTATGCAAAACAAATAGGATTAATAAATAAGTGTACAATGGAACAGTCTAAATAGGAGGTGTGACTTAATAATGCTCAGTTATTTCAGAACACGCATACAAGTTACTAATGTGAATGCAGAATACAAAGTAAATGTTTACCTTGAGTTTAATTTCCACCAATATTTACTTATTTCTTTTTATTGTGCATCACGTTTTAAACACCTATATATTTCCTAAACTGCTGTTAATATAACATGAGCCTTATATGCATTTATCACTGTAGATAAGACAGGGCTCGACAGATCCCAGGAACCAGGTCGCCATGGCCCCTAGATTTTGCTGCCTGTCTACCAGATTATGGAGGGAGGAAGCAGATCTTCTTCAGCCCTAGCAGAGATTCATGGGCATGCCTGTATTGCACGAGGAGTGCGTGTGCCAAGTGTACTTTCTAGCCTGCGCTGTCTGCTGTGCATGTACGTCTCGGCCCGCGATGTGTGCCATTTCCAAACTCTGGCTGCATAGAGCTCTCTGATAAGAGGGGATAGTGATGCGGCTCCAGCTGGCAGGGGAACTGGGGTGGATTGTCTGCCCAAGGAGGTGGCTGCAGAGCGGTGGTTTGTGGTTTGCCTGAGGGCACCCTCTTAGTTGTATGGCCGTGGGGGTTGGTTGCTTGAGGGGTCAGATGCTCATTAATGTGGCAGGTGGGGGGGGGGGGGGTGTTGTTTGCCCAGCGGGATAGCTGCACAGGCCTGCTTTGCCTGGGGGTGTCACCTTAGTTGTGTGGCTGTGAGGGAAGGAGCTGCTCTGTAATGTGGATGCGAGGTTTGGTGTAATCATTTTTTTGGGGGTGGGGTGTGGTCTGGCTCCTACACTTTCATCCTGGCTCTTAGGGTGTGTACACACGGTGAGATTCGGATTTATCCGATTCTCACTGTGCGACGGGGGGCCGGGTCGGCACTTAGCCAGTATCGCAAGCACATAATGAGTGTGCTTGCGATCCTGGTTCTGTGCGATTTTGGCTAAGTGTCAATCCTGACTATCTCTTCTATAAAGATAGTCAGGATTGACTTGCCTGCACAGCCTATTTTTTCGGCCGATGCCGACCGCGCGGGGCCGCGCATCGGCATCGGATCGGGATCGCAAGGCGACTGTCACCTTGCGATCTGCACTATCTTTTCTTCCGATTCTGACTATATAGTCAGAATCGGTTGAAAAAATCTTACCGTGTGTACACACCCTAAGATTGTAGAAAAATTTGTCAAGCTTTGAGCTAAGACAGACGAAAGTCAGTACGAATTCAAGTAATATTTACAGTATTTGCTGGCGTATAAGACTACTTTTTTGCCCTGAAAAACATGCCTCCAAGTGGGGGGGTCGTCTTATACGCCGGGTGCACTTCAGTTGGGATAGACATAGCTGCCATAGTGGCCTTCCGATACTCGCCCGGTGCCCATAGTGGCCTCCCGATGCCCGCCCACCTCATTCTACTCACCATCCAGTATCGCGCGATATCCAGTGCGGCCGCGGCAGGTCACTAGTGCCAATTACAGGGAGATGCAGGGACTGGCCGGAGGCGCTGCAGTCGCGTTGTGGCCGTACAATGGTGACAATGACAGGTACTGTAATGGCACTCATGTGAAACCGGTAACACTAAATGCACACAGGGGTATACTTTTATACATTTTACAACTTTCTCCTCGCCCCCTCCCCCCTTCTTATGCATACCTTGATAAATACTCCCTATCCAAATCTCTTATCAGGTCATAATATACAGTATTGGAAAATACCTCACTAGAAGTGGGTAACCATGCGCTTAGAATGAGTCGGTTCTCTGAGCAGCTATATCAACAATGGATAGTCAATCCACCTATAAACATACATAAACATACAAAATATATAGCGCTAAGGGAACTATCCATCTTCAAAGAGTGGTAACTATTGTGGAACATTCCATCCCATATAAAAGGCTATAACCTCTTCAGGTCCACTGACCACTGGACATTACTATATAGTCCCGCAAGTCCTAATTTACCAGAGATTGGTTGTTATGAATTCTACACGAATAGCTCCTATTTTTAACATTGTGGTTGATTCCACATTTTTTATTGCTTTTATTGAATAATTTCAGTCCAATAAATTTGATATCATTTACACCTGTCTGCATATATCTTCCTTAGCGCTATATATTTTGTATGTTTACATAATATACAGTATGTCACAAATCTGATGTTCTTTTATGTTTTATTTGGTGTGTGGAAGGGGGTAGTCTTATACGGCGAGTATATAACCAAACTCTATATTTTGAGTGGAAATGTCGGGGGTCGTCTTATACGCCCAGTCGTCTTATACGCCGGCAAATACGGTAATTTTAAGCTCAATCATTTGTATTAAAAAGTTGATGTAATTGCAAATAAACATGGTATGCAAGTAGCTGCAAATAAAAACACAAACTTACTATTTCTTTCTGTTCGTTTGGAGAACCATACAATAAGCAGCTTTCTAACGAACCATATCCTGTAGAAAATAGGGTTGGGGGGGAATATGGGAAAATATATACATATTACATTGTAGGCAATATGTTACAATGAAAATGAATAGCAATCTAATAGACTCACAATACTGGGAACAGCAGAAACAGAAGAACTGTGAGGAGTCTGTGTGTTAATCCATCAGGAAGGTACCACAGGTAAACGCTGACACATGTGACGAGGTAAATAATTAGGGAATAAAAAACCAGTCTTCTAATCCAAGTCTTCCGCAGCTTCTGATTTTTATCCTGAAACTCTTCTAAAGACAGGATTTCCTATGAGGAGACATTAGTAAATGTAAACATACTGTGGTGTAACTGACACTATATATATATTAAAATAAATCAAATTAAATGACCAAAATAAACTTTTAATAATCCCTTGTTCATAAGGTTCTACGATAAATGAAAACTAATTGCTATGAATGGAGGCCAGAAAACAGCCCATCTGCACCCTTCCTTGATCTTTAAGCCAAAGTAATAAAAGAAGAGTACCCAGAAAGGGAAAGTGAAAGGCTGAAGCGAAACACACACAAAACAAAATAGTAGTATCGAAAGTGTGAAAACTAAACGTTTAATAGAACTACAAAAACTAAAATATAGATTATCTAATAAAAAGGAGACCTCTAGTAAGAACCACAAATACACTCATTGTCGCGCTGTCATAAAAAAGATGGCGGAATGGGATTGTCAGTCCCAATATTGCACTGCAACAGAATATATAAAAAGAAAGAATCCGGCGCTAAATATTGAAATTGGACGGATATTCACAATACAGAAATAACTTTAATAAAACATTTAAACAACTTCCACATAGTAATAGATTTTTTTTTTTTTTTTTTTAAATAGGAATAGGTGTTACTGTCCCTTTAAAAATAAGTACATACATATACCACTGATCTGTTATATGTATCCCGGACATGCATATATTGTAGGCACAACACTATCACTATTTGCACTGAAGATACTGCAAACAGCAGTGGGAGTTACCCAAATTGTGGATGTTTTCCAGTGTGCTCCCTTAGATATGAATATAGGAGGCAATTGCTAGTATTTGTTCAGTGGGTCTTGCAATTTGCTGCTTGTGTAATTCAGATATAACATGACTTTGTGTAGTCTCTGTTATAAGGCAGTCCATATCTGGATCCCTTAGATTAGTCAAACGTGGTATGGGCAGTATTGGAGAAAACTTTCCAAACCCACCCACAGTGATTCACCCTTTTTGAAGAACATAATTCCACCTATATTTTGTGTCAGTTTGATAAATTATTACCTTTTCCATGTTCTCCAGAATTTCAACAGTGGAAGGCTTCGCCTGTAAATGGGCAAAAGGACATTTAAAAAAAAAAAAAAAAATACACATCTAAAAAAAATAAAAAAAAGAATAGGATTTTCATTACCTACCAGTAAATCCTTTTCTCGTAGTCCGTAGCGGATACTAGGAATCCATTTAGTGCCATGGGCATAGACGGGTCCACTAGGAGCCTTGGGCACTTTAAGAATTTGATAGTGTGCGCTAGCTACTCCCTCTATGCCCCTCCTACCAGACTCAGTCTAGGAAACTGTGCCAAGGGAGACAGACAGACATTGAGAGAAGGATAGATTATAAAAGTGGTGAGATTACGAACCAGCACACACAGAACAATAGGAAAGCCATGCTAACCAAACTTGAAACATGGACAGCAACGGTTGAACAAACCAGAATACTTAACCAAGTAACAGTGCAGGAAAAACAAAAAGCACCGAGCGGGCGTCCAGTATCCTCTACGGACTACGAGAAAAGAATTTACTGGTAGGTAATTAAAAATAAGATTTTACTCACCGGTAAATCTATTTCTCGTAGTCCGTAGTGGATGCTGGGGACTCTGTAAGGACTATGGGGAATAGACGGGCTCCGCAGGAGACTGGGCACTCTAAGAAAGAATTAGGACTACTGGTGTGCACTGGCTCCTCCCTCTATGCCCCTCCTCCAGACCTCAGTTAAGGAAACTGTGCCCGGAAGAGCGGACATTACAAGGAAAGGATTTTGGAATCCAGGGTAAGACTCATACCAGCCACACCGTATAACTTGTGAAAACATACCCAGTTAACAGTATGAACAACAACAAAGCATCAACCAAACGGATGCCAACATAACATAACCCTTTATTAAGCAATAACCATATACAAGTATTGCAGAAGAAGTACGCACTTGGGACGGGCGCCCAGCATCCACTACGGACTACGAGAAATAGATTTACCGGTGAGTAAAATCTTATTTTCTCTAACGTCCTAGTGGATGCTGGGGACTCCGTAAGGACCATGGGGATTATACCAAAGCTCCCAAACGGGCGTGAGAGTGCGGATGACTCTGCAGCACCGAATGAGCAAACACAAGGTCCTCCTCAGCCAGGGTATCAAACTTGTAGAATTTAGCAAAAGTGTTTGAACCCAACCAAGTAGCTGCTCGGCAAAGCTGTAATGCTGAGACCCTTTGGGCAGCCGCCCAAGAAGAGCCCACCTTCCTTGTGGAATGGGCTTTTACTGATTTTGGATGCGGCAATCCAGCCGCAGAACGAGCCTACTGAATCGTGTTACAGATCCAGCGAGCAATAGTTTGCTTTGAAGCAGGAGCACCCAGCTTGTTGGATGCATACAGGATAAACAGCGAGTCAGTTTTCCTGACTCCAGCCGTTCTGGTTACATAAATCTTCAAAGCCCCGACTACATCACGTAACTTGGAATCATTCAAGTCACAAGTAGCCGCAGGCACCACAATAGGTTGGTTCAAATGAAAAGATGACACCACCTTCGGCAGAAATTGCGGACGAGTCCGTAATTCTGCCCTGTCCATATTGAAAACCAGATAGGGGCTTTTATGTGACAAAGCCGCCAATTCTGACACACGCCTAGCCGAAGCTTAGGCCAATAGTATGACCACCTTCCACGTGAGATATTTTAACTCCACGGTTTTAAGTGGCTCAAACCAGTGTGATTTCAGGAAACAACACCACGTTAAGATCCCAAGGTGCCACTGGTGGCACAAAAGGGGGCTGAATATGCAGCACTCCCTTTACAAACGTCTGAACTTCAGGAAGAGAAGCCAGTTCCTTTTGAAAGAAAATGGATAGGGCTGAAATCTGGACCTTAATGGACCCCAGTTTTAAGCCCAAAGTCACTCCCGACTGTAGGAAGTGAAGGAAACGGCCCAGCTGGAATTCCTCTGTAGGGGCATTCCTGGCCTCACACCAAGCAACATATTTTCGCCATATACGGTGATAATGTTTAGCCGTCACGTCCTTCCTAGCCTTTATTAGCGTAGGAATAACCTCATCCGGAATGCCTTTTTCTGCTAGGATTCGGCATTCAACCGCTATGCCATCAAACGCAGCCGCGGTAAGTCTTGGAACAGACAGGGCCCCTGTTGCAACAGATCCTGTCTGAGAGGCAGAGGCCATGGGTCCTCTGTGAGCATTTCTTGTAGTTCCGGATACCAAGTCCTTCTTGGCCAATCCGGAACAATGAGTATTGTTCTCACTCCTCTTTTTCTTACGATTCTCAGCACCTTGGGTATGAGAGGAAGAGGAAAAAACACATAAACCGACTGGAACACCCACGGTGTCACTAGTGCGTCCACAGCTATCGCCTGAGGGTCTCTTGACCTGGCGCAATACATTTGTAGCTTTTTGTTGAGACGGGATGCCATCATGTCCACCTGTGGCAGTTCCCATCGATTTGTAATCTGTGTGAAGACTTCTTGATTAAGTCCCCACTCTCCCGGGTGGAGGTCATGCCTGCTGAGGAAGTCTGCTTCCCAGTTGTCCACTCCCGGAATGAACACTGCTGACAGTGCTCATACGTGATTCTCCGCCCAGCGAAGAATCCTGGTGGCTTCCGCCATCGCCACCCTGCTCCTTGTGCCGCCTTGGCGGTTTACATGAGCCACTGCGGTGATGCTGTCTGATTGAATCAGCACCGATTGGTTGCGAAGCAGGGTCTCCTCTTGACTTAGGGCATTGTATATGGCCCTTAGTACAGGATATTGATGTGAAGGCACGTCTCCTGACTTGACCACAGCCCTTGGAAACTTCTTCCCTGAGTGACTGCCCCCCACCCTCGGAGGCTTGCATCCGTGGTCACCAGGACCCAGTCCTGTATGCCGAACCTGCGGCCCTCGAGAAGGTGAGCACTCTGCAGCCACCACAGAAGAGACACCCTGGCCCTGGGGGATAGGGTGATCAGCCGATGCATCTGAAGAAGCGATCCGGACCACTTGTCCAACAGTTCCCACTGAAAATTCCTCGCATGGAACCTGCCGAAGGGAATGGCTTCGTATGACGCCACCATCTTTCCCAGGACTCGTGTGCATTGATGCACAGACACCTGTTTTGGTTTTAAGAGGTCTCTGACCAGAGTCACGAGCTCCTGAGCCTTCTCCGTCGGGAGAAACACCTTCTGGTCCGTGTCCAGAATCATGCCCAGGAAGGGCAGACGCGTCGTAGGAATCAGCTGTGACTTTGGAATATTCAGAATCCAGCCGTGCTGTTGCAACACTTTCTGAGAGTGTGCTGCGCTGATCAGCAACTGCTCCCTGGACCTCGCCTTTATGAGGAGATTGTCCAAGTATGGGATAATTGTGACTCCTTGCTTTCGCAGGAGCACCATCATTTCCGCCATTACCTTGGTAAATATTCTCGGTGCCGTGGACAGACCAAACGGCAACGTCTGGAATTGGTAATGACAGTCCTGTACCACAAATCTGAGGTACTCCTGATGAGGTGGATAAATGGGGACATGCAGGTAAGCATCCTTTATGTCCAGAGACACCATAAAATCCCCCTCTTCCAGGCGTGCAATGACCGCTCTGAGCGATTCCATCTTGAACTTGAACCTTTTCAGGTAAATGTTCAGGGATTTTAAATTCAAAGTGGGTCTGACCGAACCGTCTAGTTTCGGTACCACAAACATTGTGAAATAGTAACCCCTTCTCTGTTGAAGGAGGGTAACCTGCACCACCACCTGCTGGAGATATAATTTGTGAATTGCCTGTAACACTAATTCCCTCTCTAAGGGGGAAGCTGGCAGGGCCGTCTGTGAGGGGGTATCTCCTCAAAGTCCAGCTTGCATCCCTGAGACACAATATCTATTGCCCAGGGATCTAACAGGGAGTGAACCCACTTGTGGCTGAACTTACGCAGGCGTGCCCCCACCGGGCCTAGCTCCGCCTGTGGAGCCCCAGCGACATGCGGTGGATTTTTGTAGAGGCCGGGGAGGACTTCTGTTCCTGGGACCTAGCTGTGTTGTGCAGCTTCTTTCCTCTGCTCCCGCCTCTGGCAAGAAAGGACGCACCTCGGACTTTCTTGTTTCTTTGTTCGAAAGGCTGCATTTGATAATATCGTGCTTTCCTAGGCTGTGCAGGAATATACGGCAAAATATCAGAATTACCAGCTATAGCTGTGGAGACCAGGTCCGAGAACCCTTCTCCACACAATCCTCAGCCTTACATATGCCTCTTTAAGTCGGCATCATCTGTCCATTGCATATTCTACAGGACACGTCAAGCAGAGATCGACATAGCTTTGAGTCTAGGACCCAGTATACTCATGTCTCTTTGGTCTGAGTAGTGTACCAGAATGTGCACGCTATCTGCAGGATCCCTGAGAATACCTGTTACGACAGGGCTACCTTTTGTGACACCCTAGGGGAAGATTCCCATCGTATCCTGGCCCTAGTGGGGAAAGGATACTGCCTGAGAATTCTTTGTGGGAAACTGCAGTCTCTTGTCTGGAGATTCCCGCTCTTTTTCATCATGAGAGGAGGGAAATTTACCTCAGCTTTCTTCCCCTTAAACATGTGTACCCTTGTGTCAGGGACAGATGAGTCATCAGTGATATGCAAATCATCTTTTATTACAATAATCATATTGAATACTTTCCTGCCCTTTTGGCTGTAACTTTGCATTATCGTAGTCGACACTGGAGTCAACCTCCGTTTCGATATCAGTGTTTATTATTTTGGATAGTGAGCATTGAGAGACTCTGAAGGTCTCTGCGCCATAGGGACAGACATGGGTAGATTTCCTGTCTGTTCTCTAATCTTTTGTGCAATAAATTCACCTTAGCACTTACACATATCCAAACAGGTGTCGGCGTTGTCGACGGAGACACCCTCTCACACACACATTAGCTCCATCTCCTCCTTAGGGGAGCCTTTTACCTCAGACATGTCGACACACACGTACCAACACACCACACACACAGGGGATGCTCTATTTGAAGACAGTTCCCCCACAAGGCCCTTTGGAGAGACAGAGAGAGTATGCCAGCACACACCCCAGCGCTATATGACCCAGGAATCACACAGTAACGTAGTGTTAACCCAGTAGCTGCTGTATAATAAGATTTTACTTACCGATAAATCTATTTCTCGTAGTCCGTAGTGGATGCTGGGACTCAGTCAGGACCATGGGGATTAGCGGCTCCGCAGGAGACAGGGCACAAAAATAAAAGCTTTAGGACTAGGTGGTGTGCACTGGCTCCTCCCCCTATGACCCTCCTCCAAGCCTCAGTTAGGATACTGTGCCCGGACGAGCGTACACAATAAGGAAGGATTTTGAATCCCGGGTAAGACTCATACCAGCCACACCAATCACACCGTACAACCTGTGATCTGAACCCAGTTAACAGTATGACAAACGTAGGAGCCTCTGAACAGATGGCTCACAACAATAACAACCCGATTTTTTTGTAACAATAACTATGTACAAGTATTGCAGACAATCCGCACTTGGGATGGGCGCCCAGCATCCACTACGGACTACGAGAAATAGATTTATCGGTAAGTAAAATCTTATTTTCTCTGACGTCCTAGTGGATGCTGGGACTCCGTCAGGACCATGGGGATTATACCAAAGCTCCCAAACGGGCGGGAGAGTGCGGATGACTCTGCAGCACCGAATGAGAGAACTCCAGGTCCTCTTTAGCCAGGGTATCAAATTTGTAGAATTTTACAAACGTGTTCTCCCCCGACCACGTAGCTGCTCGGCAGAGTTGTAATGCCGAGACCCCTCGGGCAGCCGCCCAAGATGAGCCCACCTTCCTTGTGGAATGGGCCTTGATAGATTTAGGCTGTGGCAGGCCTGCCACAGAATGTGCAAGTTGAATTGTGCTACAAATCCAACGAGCAATCGTCTGCTTAGAAGCAGGAGCACCCAGCTTGTTGGGTGCATACAGTATAAACAGCGAGTCAGATTTTCTGACTCCAGCCGTCCTTGAAATAATAAGAATTTACTTACCGATAATTCTATTTCTCGGTGTCCGTAGTGGATGCTGGGGTTCCTGAAAGGACCATGGGGAATAGCGGCTCCGCAGGAGACAGGGCACAAAAAGTAAAGCTTTAGGATCAGGTGGTGTGCACTGGCTCCTCCCCCTATGACCCTCCTCCAAGCCTCAGTTAGGATACTGTGCCCGGACGAGCGTACACAATAAGGAAGGATTTATGAATCCCGGGTAAGACTCATACCAGCCACACCAATCACACTGTACAACCTGTGATCTGAACTCAGTTAACAGTATGATAACAGCGGAGCCTCTGAAAAGATGGCTCACAACAAATAATAACCCGATTTTTGTAACTATGTACAAGTAATGCAGATAATCCGCACTTGGGATGGGCGCCCAGCATCCACTACGGACTCCGAGAAATAGAATTATCGGTAAGTAAATTCTTATTTTCTCTATCGTCCTAGTGGATGCTGGGGTTCCTGAAAGGACCATGGGGATTATACCAAAGCTCCCAAACGGGCGGGAGAGTGCGGATGACTCTGCAGCACCGAATGAGAGAACTCCAGGTCCTCCTTAGCCAGGGTATCAAATTTGTAGGATTTTACAAACGTGTTTGCCCCTGACTAAATAGCCGCTCGGCAAAGTTGTAAAGCCGAGACCCCTCGGGCAGCCGCCCAAGATGAGCCCACCTTCCTTGTGGAATGGGCATTTACATATTTTGGCTGTGGCAGGCCTGCCACAGAATGTGCAAGCTGAATTGTATTACACATCCAACTAGCAAAAGTCTGCTTAGAAGCAAGAGCACCCAGTTTGTTGGGTGCATACAGGATAACAGCAAGTCAGTTTTCCTGACTCCAGCCGTCCTGGAACCTATATTTTCAGGGCCCTGACCACATCTAGCAACTTGGAGTCCTCCAAGTCCCTAGTAGGCGCAAGACACCACAATAAGCTGGTTCAGGTGAAACACCGACACCACCTTAGGGAGAGAACTGGGGACGAGTCCGCAGCTCTGCCCTGTCCGAATGGACAAACAGATATGGGCTTTTTTGAGAAAAAAACCACCAATTTGACACTCGCCTGGTCCAGGCCAGGTCCAAGAGCATGTTCACTTTTCATGTGAGATGCTTCAAATCCACAGATTTGACTGGTTTTAAACCAATGTGTTTTGAGGAATCCCAGAACTACGTTGAGATCCCACAGTGCCACTGGAGGCACAAAAGGGGGTTGTATATGCAATACTCCCTTGACAAACTTCTGGACTTCAGGAACTGAAGCCAATTCTTTCTGGAAGAAAAATCGACAGGGCCGAAATTTGAACCTTAATGGACCCCAATTTGAGGCCCATAGACACTCCTGTTTGCAGGAAATGCAGGAATCGACCGAGTTGAAATTTCTTCGTGGGGCCTTCCTGGCCTCACACCACGCAACATATTTTCGCCACATGTGGTGATAATGTTGTGCGGTCACCTCCTTTCTGGCTTTGACCAGGGTAGGAATGACCTCTTCCTGAATGCCTTTTCCCTTAGGATCCGGCGTTCCACCGCCATGCCGTCAAACGCAGCTGCGGTAAGTCTTGGAACAGACATGGTACTTGCTGAAACAAGTCCCTTCTTAGCGGCAGAGGCCATAAGTCCTCTGTGAGCATCTCTTGAAGTTCCGGGTACCAAGTCCTTCTTGGCCAATCCGGAGCCATGAGTATAGTTCTTACTCCTCTACGTCTTATAATTCTCAGTACCTTAGGTATGAAAAGCAGAGGATGGAACACATACACCGACTGGTACACCCACGGTGTTACCAGAACGTCCACAGCTATTGCCTGAGGGTCTCTTAACCTGGCGCAATACCTGTCCCGTTTTTTGTTCAGACGGGACGCCATCATGTCCACCTTTGGTAATTCCCAACGGTTTACAATCATGTGGAAAACTTCCCCATGAAGTTCCCACTCTGCCGGGTGGAGGTCGTGCCTACTGAGGAAGTCTGCTTCCCAGTTTCCATTCCCGGAATGAAACACTGCTGACAGTGCTATCACATGATTTTCCGCCCAGCGAAAAGTCCTTGCAGTTTTTGCCACTGCCCTCCTGCTTCTTGTGCCGCCCTGTCTATTTACGTGGGCGACTGCCGTGATGTTTTATCCCACTGGATCAATACCGGCTGACCTTGAAGCAGAGGTCTTGCTAAGCTTAGAGCATTATAAATTTACCCTTAGCTATATTTATGTGGAGAAAAGTCTCCAGACTTGATCACACTCCCTGGAAATTTTTTCCTTGTGTGACTGCTCCCCAGCCTCTCGGGCTGGCCTCCGTGGTCACCAACATCCAAAACTGAATGCCGAATCTGCGGCCCTCTAGAAGATGAGCACTCTGTAACCACCACAGGAGAGACACCCTTGTCCTTGGATATAGGGTTATCCGCTGATGCATCTGAAGATGCGATCCGGACCATTTGTCCAGCAGATCCCACTGAAAAGTTCTTGCATGAAATCTGCCGACTGGAATTGCTTCGAAGGAAGTCACCATTTTTTTTACCATGGCCCTTGTGCAATGATGCACTGATTTTAGGAGGTTCCTGACTAGCTCGGATAACTCCCTGGCTTTCTCTTCCGGGAGAAACACCTTTTTCTGGACTGTGTCCAGAATCATCCCTAAGCACAGGAGACTTGTTGTCGGGATCAGCTGCGATTTTGGAATATTTAAAATCCACCCCTGCTGTTGTAACAGTATCCGAGATAGTGCTACTCCGACCTCCAACTGTTCCCTGGACTTTGCCCTTATCAGGAGATCGTCCAAGTAAGGGATAATTAAGACGCCTTTTCTTCGAAGAAGAACCATCATTTCGGCCATTACCTTGGTAAAGACCCGGGGTGCCGTGGACAATCCAAACGGCAGCGTCTGAAACTGATAGTGACAGTTCTGTACCACGAACCTGAGGTACCCTTAGTGATAAGGGCAAATTTGGGACATGGAGGTAAGCATCCCTGATGTCTCGGGACACCATATAGTCCCCTTCTTCCCGGTTCGTTATCACTGCTCTGAGTGACTCCATCTTGATTTGAACCTTTGTAAGTGTTCAAATTTTTTTAGATTTAGAATAGGTCTCACCTAGCCTTCTGGCTTCAGTACCACAATATAGTGTGGAATAATACCCCTTTTCTTGTTGTAGGAGGGGTAATTTAATTATCACCTGCTGGAAATACAGCTCGTGAATTGTTTCCCATACTGCCTCCTTGTCGGAGGGAGACCTTGGTAAAGCAGACTTCAGGAGCCTGCGCAGGGGAAACGTCTCGACATTCCAATCTGTACCCCTGGGATACTACTTGTAGGATCCAGGGGTCCTGTACGGTCTCAGCGTCATGCTGAGAGCTTGTCAGAAGCGGTGGAACGCTTCTGTTCCTGGGAATGGGCTGCCTGCTGCAGTCTTCTTCCCTTTCCTCTATCCCTGGGCAGATATGACTCTTATAGGGACGAAAGGACTGAAGCTGAAAAGACGGTGTCTTTTTCTGCAGAGATGTGACTTAGGGTAAAAACGGTGGATTTTCCAGCAGTTGCCGTGGCCACCAGGTCCGATGGACCGACCCCAAATAACTCCTCTTCCTTTATACGGCAATACACCTTTGTGCCGTTTGGAATCTGCATCACCTGACCACTGTCGTGTCCATAAACATCTTCTGGCAGATATGGACATCGCACTTACTCTTGATGCCAGAGTGCAAATATCCCTCTGTGCATCTCGCATATATAGAAATGCATCCTTTAAATGCTCTAGTCAATAAAATACTGTCCCTGTCAAGGGTATCAATATTTTTAGTCAGGGAATCCGACCAAGCCACCCCAGCTCTGCACATCCAGGCTGAGGCGATCGCTGGTCGCAGTATAACACCAGTATGTGTGTATATACTTTTTATGATATTTTCCAGCCTCCTGTCAGCTGGCTCCTTGAGGACGGCCCTATCTATAGACGGTACCGCCACTTGTTCTGATAAGCGTGTGAGCGCCTTATCCACCCTAAGGGGTGTTTCCCAACGCGCCCTAACTTCTGGCGGGAAAGGGTATACCGCCCATATTTTCTATCGGGGGGAACCCACGCATCATCACACACTTCATTTAATTTATCTGATTCAGGAAAAACTACGGTAGTTTTTTCACATCCCACATAATACCCTCTTTTGTGGTACTTGTAGTATCAGAAATATGTAACACCTCCTTCATTGCCCTTAACGTGTGGCCCTAATAAGGAATACGTTTGTTTATTCACCGTCGACACTGGATTCAGTGTCCGTCTGTGTCGACCGACTAAAGTAAACGGGCGTTTTAAAACCCCTGACGGTGTTTTTGAGACGTCTGGACCGGTACTAATTGTTTGTCGGCCGTCTCATGTCGTCAACCGACCTTGGCGCGTGTTGACATTATCACGTAATTCCCTAAATAAGCCATCCATTCCGGTGTCGACTCCCTAGAGAGTGACATCACCATTACAGGCAATTGCTCCGCCTCCTCACCAACATCGTCCTCATACATGTCGACACACACGTACCGACACACAGCACACACACAGGGAATGCTCTGATAGAGGACAGGACCTACTAGCCCTTTGGAGAGACAGAGGGAGAGTTTGCCAGCACACACCAAAAACGCTATAATTATATAGGGACAACCTTATATAAGTGTTTTCCCTTATAGCATCTTTTTTATATATTTTTAACGCCAAATTAGTGCCCCCCCTCTCTGTTTTAACCCTGTTTCTGTAGTGCAGTGCAGGGGAGAGCCTGGGAGCCTTCCCTCCAGCCTTTCTGTGAGGGAAAATGGCGCTGTGTGCTGAGGAGATAGGCCCCGCCCCTTTTTCGGCGGCCTCGTCTCCCGCTCTTAACGGATTCCGGCAGGGGTTAAATATCTCCATATAGCCCCCGGAGGCTATATGTGAGGTATTTTTAGCCAAAAATAGGTTTTCATTGCCTCCCAGGGCACCCCCCTCCCAGCGCCCTGCACCCTCAGTGACTGCCGTGTGAAGTGTGCTGAGAGGAAATGGCGCACAGCTGCAGTGCTGTGCGCTACCTTAAGAAGACTGAGGAGTCTTCATGCCGCCGATTCTGGACCTTCTTCTTGTTTCAGCATCTGCAAGGGGGCCGGCGGCGAGGCTCCGGTGACCATCCAGGCTGTACCTGTGATCGTCCCTCTGGAGCTAATGTCCAGTAGCCAAAGAAGCCAATCCATCCTGCACGCAGGTGAGTTCACTTCTTCTCCCCTAAGTCCCTCGTTGCAGTGATCCTGTTGCCAGCAGGACTCACTGTAAAATAAAAAACCTAAGCTAAACTTTTCTAAGCAGCTCTTTAGGAGAGCCACCTAGATTGCACCCTTCTCGGCCGGGCACAAAAATCTAACTGAGGCTTGGAGGAGGGTCATAGGGGGAGGAGCCAGTGCACACCACCTGATCCTAAAGCTTTACTTTTTGTGCCCTGTCTCCTGCGGAGCCGCTATTCCCCATGGTCCTTTCAGGAACCCCAGCATCCACTAGGACGATAGAGAAATATATTTTCAATGCCCTGACAACGTCCAGCAACTTGGAATCCTCCAAATCGCTAGTAGCCGCAGGCACCACAATAGGCTGGTTCAAGTGAAACGCTGAAACCACCTTAGGCAGAAACTGAGGACGCGTCCGCAGTTCTGCCCTGTCCGAATGGAAAATCAGATATGGGCTTTTATACGATAAAGCCGCCAATTCTGACACTCTCCTGGCTGAAGCCAGGGCCAGTAGCATGGTTACTTTCCATGTAAGATATTTCAAATCCACCGATTTGAGTGGCTCAAACCAATGGGATTTGAGAAAATCCAAAACTACTACATTAAGATCCCACGGAGCCACTGGGGGCACAACCGGGGGCTGTATATGTAGTACTCCTTTTACAAAAGTCTGGACTTCAGGAACTGAAGCCAATTCTTTCTGGAAGAAAATCGACAGGGCCGAAATTTGAACCTTAATGGACCCTAATTTGAGGCCCATAGACAATCCTGTTTGCAGGAAATGTAGGAATCGACCCAGTTGAAATTCCTCCGTCGGGGCCTTCCTGGCCTCTCACCACGCAACATATTTTCTCCAAATGCGGTGATAATGTTGTGCAGTCACCTCCTTCCTGGCTTTTACCAGGGTAGGGATGACCTCTTCCGGAATGCCTTTTTCCCTTAGAATTCGGCGTTCAACCGCCATGCCGTCAAACGCAGCCGCGGTAAGTCTTGGAATAGACACGGTCCCTGCTGAAGCAGGTCCCGTCTTAGAGGTAGAGGTCACGGATCTTCCGTGAGCATCTCCTGAAGTTCCGGGTACCAAGTTCTTCTTGGCCAATCCGGAGCCACGAGTATCGTTCTTACTCCCCTTTGCCGTATAATTCTCAGTACTTTTGGTATGAGAGGCAGAGGAGGAAACACATACACTGACTGGAACACCCACGGTGTTACCAGAGCGTCCACAGCTATTGCCTGAGGGTCTCTTGACCTGGCGCAATACCTGTCCAGTTTTTTGTTGAGGCGGGACGCCATCATATCCACCATTGGTTTTTCCCAACGGTTCACAATCATGTGGAAGACTTCTGGATGAAGTCCCCACTCTCCCGGGTGTAGATTGTGTCTGCTGAGGAAGTCCGCTTCCCAGTTGTCCACTCCCGGAATGAACACTGCTGACAGTGCTATCACATGATCTTCCGCCCAGCGAAGAATCCTTGCAGCTTCTGCCATTGCCCTCCTGCTTCTTGTGCCGCCCTGTCTGTTTACGTGGGCGACTGCCGTGATGTTGTCCGACTGGATCAACACCGGCTGACCCTGAAGCAGGGGTTTTGCCAGGCTTAGAGCATTGTAAATCGCTCTTAGCTCCAGTATATTTATGTGAAGAGACATCTCCAGGCTTGACCACACTCCCTGGAAGTTTCTTCCCTGTGTGACCGCTCCCCAGCCTCTCAGACTGGCATCCGTGGTCACCAGGACCAAGTCCTGTATGCCGAATCTGCGGCCCTCTAACAGATGAGCACTCTGCAACCACCACAGAAGAGACACCCTTGTCCGTGGAGACAAAGTTATCCGCTGATGCATCTGCAGATGCGATCCGGACCATTTGTCCAGCAGATCCCACTGAAAAGTTCGTGCGTGGAATCTGCCGAATGGAATCGCTTCGTAAGAAGCCACCATTTTTCCCAGGACTCTTGTGCATTGATGCACAGACACTTTTCCTGGTTTTAGGAGGTTCCTGACAAGTTCGGATAACTCCCTGGCTTTCTCCTCCGGAAGAAACACCTTTTTCTAAACAGTGTCCAGAATCATTCCCAGGAACAGCAGACGTGTCGTCGGGGTCAATTGAGATTTTGGAAAATTCAGAATCCACCCGTGCTGTTGCAGCACTACTTGGGTTAGTGCTACTACGTCCTCCAGCTGTTCTCTGGACCTTGCCCTTATCAGGAGATCGTCCAAGTAAGGGATAATTAATACGCCTTTTCTTCGCAGAAGAAACATCATTTCGGCCATTACCTTGGTAAAGACCCGAGGTGCCGTGGACAATCCAAACGGCAGCGTCTGAAACTGATAATGACAGTTTTGCACCACGAACCTGAGGTACCCTTGATGTGAAGGGCAAATTGGGACATGCAGGTAAGCATCCTTGATGTCCAGGGACACCATAAAGTCCCCTTCTTCCAGATTCGCTATCACTGCTCTGAGTGACTCCATCTTGAACTTGAATTTTTGTATGTACAGGTTCAAAGATTACAGATTTAGAATAGGTCTTACCGAGCCGTCCGGCTTCGGTACCACAAATAGTGTAGAATAATACCCCTTTCCCTGTTGTAGGAGGGGTACCTTGACTATCACCTGCTGAGAATACAGCTTGTGAATGGCTTCCAATACCGTCGCCCTGTCTGAGGGAGACGTTGGCAGAGCAGACTTTAGGAACCGGCGAGGGGGAGACTTCTCGAATTCCAACCTGTAACCCTGAGATACTACCTGCAGGATCCAGGGGTCCACCTGTGAGTGAGCCCACTGTGCGCTGAAATTCTTGAGTCGACCCCCCACCGCCCCTGAGTCCGCTTGTAAAGCCCCAACGTCATGCTGAGGGCTTTGCAGAAGCCGGGGAGGGCTTCTGCTCCTGGGAGGGAGCTGCTTGGTGCACTCTCTTACCCTTTCCTTTGCCTCGGGGCAGATATGACTGTCCTTTTGCCCGCTTGTTCTTATAGGAACAAAAGGACTGCGGCTGAAAAGACGGTGTCTTTTTCTGTTGGGAGGGGACCTGAGGTAAAAAGGTGGATTTCCCGGCTGTTGCCGTGGCCACCAAATCCGATAAACCGACCCCAAATAATTCCTCCCCTTTATACGGCAATACTTCCATATGCCGTTTGGAATCCGCATCACCTGACCACTGTCGCGTCCATAAACTTCTTCTGGCAGATATGGACATCGCACTTACTCTCGATGCCAGAGTGCAAATATCCCTCTGAGCATCTCGCATATAAAGAAAAGCATCCTTTAATTGCTCTATAGTCAATAAAATACTGTCCCTATCCAGGGTATCAATATTTTCAGTCAGGGAATCCGACCAAACCACCCCAGCACTGCACATCCATGCTGAGGCGATGGCTGGTCGCAGTATAACACCAGTATGAGTGTATATACTTTTCAGGGTAGTTTCCAGCCTCCTATCAGCTGGATCCTTGAGGGCGGCCGTTTCAGGAGACGGTAACGCCACTTGTTTTGATAAGCGTGTGAGTGCCTTATCCACCCTAGGGGGTGTTTCCCAGTGCGCCCTAACCTCTGGCGGGAAAGGATATAATGCCAATAACTTCTTTGAAATTAGCAGTTTTCTATCGGGGTTAACCCACGCTTCATCACACACTTCATTCAATTCCTCTGATTCAGGAAAAACTACAGGTAGTTTTTTCAGACCCCACATAATACCCCTTTTTGTGGTACTTGCAGTATCAGAGATATGCAAAGCCTCCTTCATTGCCGTGATCATATAACGTGTGGCCCTACTGGAAAATACGTTTGTTTCTTCACCGTCGACACTAGATTCGGTGTCTGGGTCTGTGTCGACCGACTGAGGTAAAGGGCGTTTTACAGCCCCTGACGGTGTCTGAGACGCCTGGACAGGTACTAACTGGTTTGCCGGCCGTCTCATGTCGTCAACTGATTTTTGTAACGTGCTGACATTATCACGTAATTCCATAAACAAAGCCATCCATTCCGGTGTCGACTCCCTAGGGGGTGACATCACCATTACCGGCAATTGCTCCGCCTCCACACCAACATCGTCCTCATACATGTCGACACACACGTACCGACACACAGCAGACACACAGGGAAAGCTCTTATCGAAGACAGGACCCCACTAGCCCTTTGGGGAGACAGAGGGAGAGTTTGCCAGCACACACCCAAGCGCTATAAATATATAGGAACAACCCTACAGAAGTGTTTCCTTTATAGCAGCTTAATATATCAATATCGCCAAAAAAGTGCTCCCCCTCTCTGTTTTTTTTTACCCTGTTTCTGTAGTGCAGTGCAGGGGAGAGTCCTGGGAGCCTTCCTCGCAGCGGAGCTGTGCAGGAAAATGGCGCTGTGTGCTGAGGAGATAGGCCCCGCCCCCTATTTCGGCGGGCTCTTCTCCCGGTGTTTGTGAGACCTGGCAGGGGTTAAATACATCCATATAGCCCCAGGGGCTATATGTGATGTATTTTTAGCCAGAACAAGGTATTATCATTGCTGCCCAGGGCGCCCCCCCCCCAGCGCCCTGCACCCTCAGTGACCGCTGGTGTGAAGTGTGCTGACAACAATGGCGCACAGCTGCAGTGCTGTGCGCTACCTCATGAAGACTGAAAAGTCTTCTGCCGCCGGTTTCTGGACCTCTTCACTTTTCGGCATCTGCAAGGGGGTCGGCGGCGCGGCTCCGGGACCGGACTCCATGGCTGGGCCTGTGTTCGATCCCTCTGGAGCTAATGGTGTCCAGTAGCCTAAGAAGCCAATCCATCCTGCACGCAGGTGAGTTCACTTCTTCTCCCCTAAGTCCCTCGTTGCAGTGAGCCTGTTGCCAGCAGGACTCACTGAAAATAAAAAACCTAATAACTTTTTCTAAGCAGCTCTTTAGGAGAGCCACCTAGATTGCACCCTGCTCGGACGGGCACAAAAACCTAACTGAGGCTTGGAGGAGGGTCATAGGGGGAGGAGCCAGTGCACACCACCTAGTCCTAAAGCTTTTATTTTTGTGCCCTGTCTCCTGCGGAGCCGCTAATCCCCATGGTCCTGACGGAGTCCCAGCATCCACTAGGACGTCAGAGAAATATTGTTTTTACGCCAAATTTATGTGCACCCCCTTCTATCTGCTTCTGCAGGGGAGAGCCTGGGGAGCTTCCTCTCAGCTGAGCTGTGGAGAGAAAATGGCGCTGGTGAGTGCTGAGGAAGAAGCCCCGCCCCCTCAGCGGCGGGCTTCTGTCCCGCAATTTTGTGTAAAAATAATGGCGGGGGGCTCATGCATATTACAGTGCCCAGCTGTATATATGCCCTATTTTGCCAGGAGGTACTCAATTGCTGCCCAGGGCGCCCCCCCCTGCGCCCTGCACCCTACAGTGACCGGAGTGTGTGGGTTAGTGTGGGAGCAATGGCGCACAGCTGCAGTGCTGTGCGCTACCTCATATGAAGACAGGAGTCTTCTGCCGCCGATTTTGACGTCTTCTTGCTTCACCCGCTGTCTTCTGGCTCTGCGAGGGGGACGGCGGCGCGGCTCCGGGAACGGACGACCAAGGTTAAGTTCCTGTGTTCGATCCCTCTGGAGCTAATGGTGTCCAGCAGCCTAAGAAGCGCAACCTAGCCGCAGTGAGTAGGTTTGCTTCTCTCCCCTCAGTCCCACGTAGCAGAGAGTCTGTTGCCAGCAGAAGCTCTCTGAAAATAAAAAACCTAACAAAATACTTTCCTATTAGCAAGCTCAGGAGAGCTCACTAAAATGCACCCAGCTCAATCCGGGAACAGATTCTAACTGAGGTCTGGAGGAGGGGCATAGAGGGAGGAGCCAGTGCACACCAGTAGTCCTAATTCTTTCTTAGAGTGCCCAGTCTAATGCGGAACCCGTCTATTCCCCATGGTCCTTACGGAGTCCCCAGCATCCACTAGGACGTAAGAGAAATCCTATTTTCTCTTACGTCCTAGAGGATGCTGGGAATTCATTTAGTACCACGGGGAAGTACCAAAGCTCCAAAACCGGGCGGGAGTGGTGAGGTTCCTGCAGAAATGATTGACCAAACTGAAGGTCCTCAGAGGCCAAAGTATCGAACTTGTAGAACTTTGCAAACGTGTTCGAACCTGACCAAGTAGCTGCTTGGCAGAGCTGTAAAGCAGAGACACCCCGGGCAGCCGCCCAAGACGAACCCACGACCTAGTAGAGTGGGCCTGTACAGAATTTGGAACCGGCAATCCTGCCGTGGAATAAGCATGCTGGATCGTAAGCTTGATAGAGTATGCAATAGACTGCTTTGAAGCAGGACACCCACATTTATTGGGATCATAAAGAACGAACAGCGAGTCTGATTTTCTGTGACAAGCTGTTCTCTTTACATACACCTTCAAAGCCCTAGCAACATCCAAAGACTTTGAAGTAGCAGAGGTGTCCATCACAGACAGAACCACAATTGGTTGATGTGAAAAGCAGACACCACCTTAGGAAGAAATTGCTGACGAGTTCGGAGTTCAGCTCTGTCTTCATGGGAAAATTAAGTACGGAATCTTGTGTCGGGACTAGGGGCGTTGTCTCACATGTCTTGCTGAGGTCAAGGCCAATAGTGTGACGGTCTTCCACATAAAAGTAAAATATATCTATATATCTATAATTATTAAGAGATAAGAAATGGCTGTGAAGTTGTCAGAAATGAGGTCGGGAGACTCTCTATGTATAGTAAAATACCATTTATTTCAAACAGAATAGTCCACAAAGTGGAATAAAATATAAAACACACACACATATATATATATATATATATATATATATACATATATATATATATATATATATATATATATACATATATATATATATATATATATATATATATATATAAAACACATATACATATACATTATATATATATATATATATATATATATATATATATATATATATATGCATCAAGTGGTTAATATATGCATAACATTCCAAGGTAAGCAATAACTGTTCTAACCACTCTATTTGTGTGCTACAATAACATAAAAATAGATACTTGAGTGTCCTTTTTAGAGACAATGTGCAGCAATTGTTGCAGTTTCCTTTGTATGATCCACATAAATGTAGCTACTGGCTTTAAATGCCGGCGTCCCGGTTATTGATAGTTCAAAGTGAACTGAAGATTATATTTACCGCCTGTGGCTCCCATATACATATAGAATCGTCCCTCCTTTCCCGGTGGTAAGGCTATCACCGCCCTGGGCGCGGTATAACGTGTGTCCGCGAACAGAAGGGAGTCTGGGAACTCATCTTTTGGAGTGCCGGTATAATTTTTGAATTAATTATATATATATATATATATATATATATATATATATATATATATATATATATATATATATATATATATATATATATATATATATTTTATTTTTTTATTTTTTACTTTTATTTTTATCTTTATTTTTTAGCGCGATGTTTCATAGATTTTTTTTCATTTTGCTTATGCTAGAGACCCTAACCAAGTCTCAAAACATACGCTGCTATTAATTCTAATTTCCTTTTACATATATATATTTTTATCTTTAGGATTATTTTGAGTATCAGCGCCGGGAGAGTGGGATTGGCATACCACTGGGGATTAGATCTCCTTTTTATATCCTGGTCTTCCACATAAGGTACTTTACGTCAACCTCCTGTAACAGTTCAAACCAGTACGATTGTAGGAACTGCAGCACCAAACTGAGATTCCAAAATGCCGTGGGAGGCACAAAGGGAGGTTGGATGTGTGGAACACCTTTCAAGAATGTCTGGACCTCAGGGAGAGAAGCCAATTGTTTCTGAAAGAAAATAGACAAAGCCGAATTCTGGACTTTAACGGAACCTAGGCGTAGGTGCACAGCCACTCCTGACTGCAGAAAAAGCAGGAGACGTCCCAGATGAAATTCCACCGTAGAATAATGTCTGTTCTCACAACAAGAAACATACTTCTTCCATACACAGTGGTAAAGTTTAGACGTTACCCCTTTCCTGGCTTGGATCATAGTCGGGATGACCTTGTCAGGAATCCCTCTCCTGGCTAGGATCAGCTGTTCAACCTCCATGCTGTTAAACGTAGCTGTAGTAAGTCTTGATAGACGAAAGGGCCCTGTTGCAGAAGATCCTCGCGATGAGGCAGAGGCCACGGATCTTCGAGGAGCATCTCCAAAAGGTCCGCGTACCAGGCCCCTCTTAGCCAGTCCGGAGCAATGAGTATTGCTTGAACCTTTTCCCTTTTTATTTTTTGTAAAATTCTTGGGATCAGAGGAAGACGTACACCAGGGGTGGCCAATCTGTCAGAGGGAAAGAGCCCAAAAATATCTGTAGTAAACTCAGAGAGCCGGTATTATGCGCGGGGTCAAAGGTGTGCGTTCAAAAAATGGGGTGTGGCCTGACACAAGGCCACACGCCACTTGTGTGCCCGCCTTCGGTATGATGGTTGTAGGAGTATGACCATGTATCACCCCCCCATTTTTAGTCACACTGGGAAGCAGGAAACACAAACAATAAAGATCCACAAAAAATACACTGAAATAAGACAGCCTCCTCCTTCACTCTGTGCCTCTCTGCCTGCTCCCCCTTCACTCTGTGCCTCTCTGCCTGCTCCACCTCTATCTCTCCCCTCTCCAGTCACTGGTAGCCACCCTCACCTGTATGACAGTGAGCCGATGTACAGTTAATCCACACAAGTGCCGCTTCTTTACAGCAATGGCAAGAGTCCTAGACAGGCTGGCTCCCAGCAGCCCTGCAAGGTGGGAGCCGGCCACGGGTCAAAGTGTGGAGAGTGCAGACTGTCAGAAGCAGCGGGAACCGCATCAGTGAGAAGAAAGAGCCACACGTTGGCCACCGCTGGCGTACACCATCTGGTAGACCCACGGAGTTGTCAGAGCGTCTACTGACACTGCTTGTGGGTCTCTCGACATGGAACAATACCGCCTGAGCTTCCAGTTGAGACGAGAGGCCATCATGTTGATTTGTGGATATCCGCACCGACGTGTCAAGCACCTGAACACTTATGAGTGAAGGCTCCACTCCCCCTGGTGAATGGTCGTGTCTGCTGAGGAAGTCTGCTTTCCAGTTGTCTACACTCAGAATGAAGAACGCCGACAACGCCACAGCATATTTTTCCGCCCAGAGGAGAATTTTTTACACCTCTGACATTGCTGCTCTGCTTTTCGTTCCGCCCTGTCGCTTATGTACGTTACCGCCATTACATTGTCTGACTGGACTTGAATGGCCTGATTCCGAAGTAGGGATGAGGCCTGCAGAAGGGCGTTGTCCAGGATGTTTATTGGAAGGACGACTTCCTGACTTAACCATTTTCCTTGAAACTGCACCCCCGGGTGACTGCTCCTTAACTTCTGAGGCTTGCGTCCGTGGTTAGCAGAATCCAATTCTGAATCCCGAACCTCCGAACCCCGACGAGGTGAGAAGTGTAGCCACCACGGAAGGGAGACCCTGCCTCTTGGCGACAGACGGATCCTCTGGTGCATGTGAAGATGTGATCCAGACCATTTGTACAATAGATCTAGCTGGAAGGGTCTCGCATGAAACCTTTCGTACTGAAGCGCCTCATAAGAGGCCACCATTTTCCCCAGAAGGCGAATGCACAGATGCACCGATATCCGGGTTGGCTTCAGGACAGCCCGAACCATCGACTGGATTTCCATAGGAAGTAACACACTCCGAGATCCATGTCCAGTATCATTCCCAGAAAGGAAAGTCTCTGCATCGGTTCCAGGTGAGATTTTGGCAAGTTCAGAATCCACCCATGATCCAGGAGTAGTGTGGTTAAGAGGTGAATACTGTTCATCAACCGCTCCCTGGACAGTGCCTTTATCAGAAGATCGTCGAGGTATGGAATTATGTTCACTCCCTGTTTGCGGAGTAGAAACATCTCTGCCATCACCTTGGTTAACACTCGCGGTGCCGTGGAGAGACCAAAAGCCTGATGAGGCGACCAGATCGGAATGTGAAGGTACACATCCTTGATATCCAGAGACACTAGGAATTCCCCCTCCTCTAGACCTGAGATCACCGTTCTCAGAGACCATCTTGAATTTGAACACTCTTAAGTATGGGTTCAACGACTTGAAGTTCAGAACCGTTCTTACCGAACCTTTCCGATTTCGGTACTACAAACAAGTTGGAATAGTACCCCTTGTTGTGTAGATGAGGTGGCACTGGAACAATGACTTGAGTCTGTACCAGTTTTTGGATGGCCCGCTGTAAAGTTATACTTACCTCTTGTGAAGCTGGCAAGCCTGATTTGAAGAATCTGTGAGGTGGGAGCTCCTGGAACTCCAGTCTGTAACCCTGGGAAATCAGATCTATTACCCAGGGATCCCGGCACGAACTTGACCAGATGTGACTGAAGAATTGTAGTCGGGCTCCCACCTGACAGACCACCAGGCATCGCGGTCCACCGTCACGCGGAAGGCTTTGAGGAAGCAAAGCCTGAGCTCTGTTCCTGAACACCGGCAGTTGCTGGTTTGCATAGTTTACCTCTTGCGCCTCTGGAGGCCGTAGAAGCACCTCTGGATTTTCCCTTAAACTTTGCTGTCCGAAAGGACTGTAAATTTGAAGCCGAATAAGCTTTCCTGGCTGGGGGAGCTGCGGAAGGAAGATACGTAGACTTACCCGCAGTAGCTTTGGAGATACATTTGTCTAGTTTGTCTCCAAACAAGGCCTCTCCTGTGAATGGTAGGCCTTCCACGCCTTTCCTGGAGTCTGCATCAGCAGTCCACTGGCATAGCCACAAGCCCTGGCGTGCTGACACTGCCATAGCGGTGGTACGTGCATTAAGCAAGCCAATCTCTTTTATGGCTTCCAGTGTCCTGTATATGCTGCAGGAGTATCCCCCCTAGACAAGGAATCTAACCCCTCAATTAGGTTACCTGACCGTTTAGCAATGGCTTTTGTGATCCACGCACAAGCAATAGTGGGCCACCCCAGCAGCTGTGTATAATGATTTGAGTGAAGTCTCAATTTTACGATCAGCCACGTGTTTTAGGGAGGCTGCAACAGGGACAGGCTATACAATTTTTCTTGACAGCTTAAAGACTGATGCGTCCACTACCGGCGAATTTTCCCATTTTTTCCTATCCTCCAGAAGAAAAGGAGAAGATGAGAGCAACCTTTTAGGGATTTGAAATTTCTTATCAGGATTAACGCACGGTTCTTCAAACAGGGTATTTAATTCCTTTGACGCAGGAAAAGTAACTGAGGACTTCTTTTTTACATTAAAATAAGATTCTTCACATTCCTCTGACACATCTGATAGCCTCTATAAGAGTCTCTATTCCCTGTGACACAGTAGCATCCCCCCTCCAAATCCACCTCACCCTCCTCCATGTCTGACCTGTCAGCGTCAGACTGCAGGATATGGGCCAGAGATCGTTTTTGCGGACAAATGGGAGGGGATTGAGACGCTGGTTTGTGGACGGAGTCTCTATTCATAAACTCATCCACAGTCTGTCTTAAGTATTGCATCTCTTCTCATTGCAGGATAGTTTTGTAGAAATATTTGAGATCATTCCCTTAATGGGATTAACCCATTCCGGTTCAGCCCCACTATTCTGGGAAGGTGCACTGCCCTGAGTACACAGTAGTGAGCCCCCTGGTGAAGAGGAACACTCCGCTGTACAAGAAGCACACTCTTTGCCTGACAATGTAAATATGACAGCACACACACAGGAAAAGGTTAAGCACAATTAACTCACAAAGAGCCCTTCAGGGAGACAGACATACTTGGAGCAAGCCCCCACCACGCCCTTATGGCTAATGCCAAGCTTAGGGTTGCAGACTAAGTACCCTGATATGGGACTTCTTACACTAATAATCGCTCCCACCCTGCTATGACCCCCTGGTACCGCTGAGGTAATCTGGAGTCACACTGGGGGAGCTGCGCGTCCCTGTCAGTCAGCATCTACGTCCACTGCAGAGGGAAAATGGCGCTGGTGAGCTGCTGGATCATCTCATAGTGAAGCCCCGCCCCTCCAATGGCACACGGTTTTCCTGCTTTTTTTATACTGGCTGAGGTAATCTGTTGCTTAAAATGGAGAGAAAACAGTTTTAAGGCTGTTTTTGCAAGTGTGGGTACAGTGTACTGACATGCAGCTGTGTACTGTCTTGAAACGCATTCCGCCCCGGTTAGAAGCCGTGCGTCTCCGTACCCTCATACTGCCATAATGGCCGGCGACCCACTAGTCAGGACGCCGGCTTAGTACTCACCACTCTTCATTCTTCTGGCTCTGTTAGGGGTGGCGGCGTGCTGCGGGAAAGTACGCTCGCTGTGGTGGGGCTTGCGAATCGTTTCCTCAGGAGCTCAGTGTCTTTTCAGCGGGGAAGGGGACCATTAACCCTTCAAGAGATTGGGCCGTTCTCCCCCCTAACTCCCACGAAGCAGGCAGGCTAGAGCCAACGAGCCCTGCCTGAAAATAACAAACAGATAATAAATGCAGAAAACTCTTAAGGAACTTCCTTCAAGCGTGACCGGTTCCTCCGGGCACATTTTCTAAACTGAGTTTGGTAGGAGGGGCATAGAGGGAGGAGCCACACTATCAAATTCTTAAAGTGCCCATGGCTCCCAGTGGACCCGTCTATACCCCATGGTACTTAATGGACCCCAGTATCCTCTAGGACGCAAGATAAATTAAATTAAAAAAAATAAAAATAATTAATAGTACAATGGTATCAATGCACAAAGTGGAGTAGGCTACTGCAGTATTTGGTTATAATTCTTGCTCAGCATTCATTTTTAAGACGAGAGATATGTGCCTGACGTGACAGAGCAAGTGATGCTATTTTAATAGATAGGCAATTTCTAAACTGGAGGACTGTAGTTGTCCTGTATATTCAAACATCAACGACCAGCAATGCCCATCTTTGTGTACAGGAGTTACAGATGTCCAATCAGGTGTCATATCATATACAAACACATCAATACTAGTTTCCAATGGTCAGCCTTAAACATTCATCCTGAAAGAAAACACCAATAATCACAAAGCATAGAACAGTATGGATGACAAACATTTTACCACTAGATTTAATTTAACATTGCCATGAGAAAAGGGTATGTTAGTTATCACCCAAACAGATAATTCCTTACAGGTAAAGACCTTGCATTGTGTTTCTGAACTCTTATGCAACGGCCAGTGGGTTGTGGTACTGGTTTAGTTGGGGAGAATAGACTAGTGACTTCACTAACAGTGAAGCTTTCCCGAAATTGACTTTTTTAAAAACCCATATTGCATACACATGTACAATACAATGTCAAATGTAGTCAAGTGTCTCCTTGATAAAAGTTTGAAATGACAAGTCACGGAACATAACGTGTCAAGATTATATAGCATGAAGGTTTGAAAAGTATGAGCCCCTATCTATGTATAATTATGAGCTGCAAGTGTTCACACATGAGCACATGGAAGGATTACTGTCATGGTATACATGCATATGAGCATGGTTCAGTGTTAAACAATTTTAAACCTGGAACAAACCATGCTGCAATGCAAGGGGTGCAAATGCATTCATTTTTTTCATGCAGAGAAAATACTGATGGATTTTGCATGTAGTGAACACATAGGGCGGGATTCAATTCTTTTCACCCCTTTCCACACCCGTTCTGTTTCTGCCCTCAGGGGCGTGGTATCATTATTTCAGCTCGCTACCCCCGGAGTAGGGAGGCACCCAACCCTTTACACAGCTGAACCTGATTACTATGGGTGCAATATGCCTGATAACGGAGACCATTTTAGAAAGGAAATTGGGCGTGATATATCATTTGAATCCCACCAATACTGTTCAGCTTTGTTTTTACACTAATATAGAATAAGGTTGGGTACACCCCTTCCCAACAGAAAGGGGGATTAGCGAAAAAGTTTTGAGTTTTAAAAAAACAGCGTACATAGCTTCAGTGCACCCACTGCTAAATTCAAGGCTGGTTTTGCCTTATAAGTGTTGAAGCTTATATTTAACCTCTACAAGGTCTTGAAGACACCCTTCCTTAAACGCAAGACCCCCTAAATCTCTGCACATTTTAAATCTGCCACCATCTGCAATGCAGCATTGTTTTGCCAAGGTGCATATCGTTCCGCATTTAATTTGCTCCAACTCTAAATTCTACCCTGTGCTTCTAGCATAATGCATTAGTTTATATTTAATTCAGTATTTGTGCTTCTTATTGTCTAGGAGGACCTAAAACATTAATCATTTCTGAAACAAATGGACAGCATGGAGGCAGTTAGAAAGTCAGACTAAATAATAGATAAATCGCATACAATACTAGCGCATCCACACCACATATAGTTTAAATCTACAGTTTTAAGTTAAGATGCTTTTTCTTGGGCCATTATAAGCCTTTTATGGCATATGAAAGGTCTGCAGCTAATCAGCTTTGTCGTATTACAGAATTTTTCAATGAAACAGTCCCAGAGCACATGAAATATTTGCATATACAGTCTACAACCAGCCTGTCTGCAGGAATAGAAGATGTTAGCTATTAATTGTACAGATGTACTAACCTTCCACCTCGAAAGGAGTGCACCCATTATGTAGCAGAAACCAAAATGATTGCTTCTATCTGGAAAATATGCAGCAACCTAAAAAGAAAAGAGTGCGCGCAAAATCACTGTAGCTGAAGTCTGATTAATACAAAATACAATTGACATGGACATCTACTGTCCTTATTTGCATATCAGGTAGTTTCATGTTACACAAAACATGACAAGATATAAATCTATTTGAACTAGGATGTGGCTTAGCACCATTACTTATAGATCAGTCAGTCCTGAGATTTGTCCAGATATATGTAAAATACCATGGAAAAATAAAAACCAACAAATTGCTATAAAAGCACTAGAGTGCCATTAAAACAACAGGATTAATGTTTGTTTCAGATGTAACTAGTTGAACCTCTTTATGCTAGTAACACACTATGCAAATAACTGGAAAGAGTCTGCAACTAGGAACACTGGGGCAGATGTATTAAGCCTGGAGAAGTGATAATGCAGTGATAAGTGGAAGGTGATAACGCACCAGCCAATCATTACGGGTTTGAAAAATGACAGGAGCTGATTGGCTGGTGCGTTATCACCTTCCACTTATCACTGCATTATCACTTCTCCAGGCTTAATACATCTGCCCCAGTGTCCTTGCCACAGTAACTGAGAAAAATCAACATATACAATAGGCCTAGTTTCGAACAGGGCATCCATGGACATGGATAATCCTAACTACAAAGATGAGGATGATGATGATGATAAAAACCTACATGATTAGCTCATAGCATGCCAGAAAGTAGACTAAACGGACAAAAATATAAAATCAGGGATATGCCTTCCACTTTACGCAAAGAAAGGTATTAAAGCACAGGATTCAAATCATCCATAACTATTCAAATAAATAGAATAAATAATTTTAGAGCAGGGGTGGAGAACCTCCGCCCCACGGGCCGTATAAAGCCCGCAAAGCCATTTGTTCTGGCCCACCCGCTTGTGAGTCAGCGAGACACGCCACCGCTCAGTCCGGCAGCAGTGTGTTTCAGCTGTCAGGGCAGAGAGGAGAGCGCAGCTATGTCTGGTGACAGCAGCAGGTAGGATCTCAAACCAGCTGCCGGCTCGTGAGCCAAACAGAGCTCACAGACCGGCAGCCAATCAGGAGCTGCCACTGCCGGTCCAGACTAGCATAACTTCCCAGTTTATTACACGTGAACGTTCATCAACCCGGGATTCTGCTCAGTCTGAAAGGGTCCAGAAGGAATATCCCGGGTCGAGCGTCCCAGCATTTCATCCAAGGTCGTGACCTGGTTTGAAGCCGCAATCGACCCGGGATGTGTGCAATGTGAACGGTAAGCCGTGTCAAGGCGACCCGGCACCCGTACACTGCATAGGAGGCGGCGCCTGAAGATCATCTCAAAGCGCCGTCTTCTGTAGCGTCAGCGGTGACATCACCAAACCGACAACATGCTGGGTCGGCCCGCAAGTCTGAAAGGGGTTTCAAGCAAGGTCGCATCCAAGAAGCACCAGTGAACAAATTCCCGGGTGCGACCCGGCTCTGTGATTCTGAAAGGGGTATTTGCTTCATGGGGAGGTACAGTGCTTCCTAAAGGTGCTCCCAAGTAGTGCACATCTTACAAAAGGACTACACAATTAAGGAAAGATATGAGGTTAAATTGCAGGGGTAGGTAAATCTCCTATATAATAGCCCTATTCTGTGACTTTGTGACTCATTTGCTAACGCTGGGCGGAGTCACAACACTGGGCGGTGTTAGTCAAATGAGTCACAGATCTGGCCACATCTATAGGAGACTAGGAGCAGAAGCAGATAGTATGGGCATGGCACAGGCAGGGGTGCATACCTCCCAGCTTTCTTCAGGAGCTTTCTTCAGGCAGAAGGAGGGACACACACTCGGCGAAAAGGGGGCGTGGCTTCATGGGAGGGCCCCCGTTTTCGTCAGTGAGGGGGCATGCCCAGCGCTCTGTGAGCTGCTGGCATGCCCCCAGGGGCTGATTATGAGTCCGGGGGCCCAGGGCACTTGAGACAGGGGAGCGCTATCTCATTGCTGTGCTTGCTGTGGGGGTGGGGGCGTGGCCTAATCGCGCCCGCGAGGCCACGCCCCCTTATGCAAATTCCAGGATTTAATTATTTTTTATGGAATTTTGGCCCCTCAGCTAGGGCTAAATCCAGAGGAGGTGGTCGCTCCCCCGTACACACCCGCACAGGCAGAAGAAAGCAGGGAGACTGCTGCCTCCCTGCAAGACCACAGACCTGCCAATACGCAGCAGCGTGTGCTGACTGTAGCACAATGCTGCCGTTGTTGCTGGCAGTACGGGGGAGCTTCAGAGCTGGGACAGAGCTACTCGAGCCGAGGGGCCCCCTAAAACTGTGGGGCCAACGGTACGTACCCCCTGCCCCCCCCCTTAATCTGGCTCTGCTGCTGGAACCCCCCATTAATCCGTACCCCCTGATGCCCCCTCTCCCTCTGTCTCCACTATTCACAGCTGCTCTGCTAAGCAGAACAGCGAGTACAGGAGCTTTCCAACTGCCCCCCCCCCACCACCACCACCACGGGACACTGCGACCTGCGGGTGGGACAGCGGGACAGACCCCCAAAAATGGGACTGTCCCACGAAAATCGGGACATTTGGGAGGTATGGGGGTGTGTGAGGGGGTATGCCGTACAGACAGACGGGCACCGGCTCACTGTGTGCTTGACCCCCCACATCAGCATACTCAGCAGGGTCTCTCTGGCGCAGAGGAGCGTCACTTTCTGGCACACTCCACGCTTCTTAGCTGCAGTTTTGTCAGGCACCAGCCGCTGTACAGGTTCTGTACTGCCTCTTATCTCCAGCCCCAGCAACCCCACCGTTAGCTGCAGCGCTGCCACCCGCAGTAAGGTGCGCCCAGCTCCTTCACACACTTTAGCCGGCGGGTAGCGCTGCAGGAGTCCTAGCTGCTTGCAGGCTCCGACCCCCTCCTCCCTCCAGCCGCAGCTAACCAGTCACTCCCAGTCTCCCCTTACCACAGTGCCCAGCAGCCGCGAGGTCCGCGCCACGTGCATGCTATGACCCTCTCCTCCCTCCAGCCGCAGCATCTCCTGGGGGCTAACCAGTCACTCCCAGTCTCCTCTTACCACAGTGCCCGGCAGCTGCGCGAGGTCTGCGGTGTGTGACTGAGGAGGGGAGGAGGGATGCGGACGGGCAGAGGAAGCAGGACTCCAGCCTAAGAGAGTCAGCCATGCCAAGCCTCCACCAGCAGCAGATCCCAACAGGTTGGAGTGGAACAGCAGCAGCCAGCAGCAGTGACTCCGGTAAGACACATCTGTCTGTCACCACTGTTTTGTCCCTAATACCAATCTCTCCCGTGCCCTGTGTTCCGTCATGTCCCTGTCACCCCTGGCCTTGCCCTGCCACCCTTATCCTGGCCCTGTCACCCTTATGCTGGCCCTGTTACCCCTATCCTGGCCCTGTCACCCCTGTGCTTGCCATGTCAACCCTATACTGGCCCTGTCACCCCTGTCCTGGCCCTGCCGCCCCTACCCTGGCCCTGTCACCCCTATCCTGTCCCTGTCATTTCTGTCCTGGCCCCGTCACCCCTGTCCTGGCCCCATCACCACTTTTCTGACCCTGTCACCCCTGTCCTGGCCCTGCTACTACATACCCTCCAACTACCTTTTTGGCAGGTACAGTACCCGCAGCGCCTCCAGACCTCTCCCCAATGCACCACACCTCTGCACCTTCCCCTCCACCACATGCGGCACTCCACCCCTCCCCCACACGCTGTGCCTCCAGACCCCCTAAACCACCCGCGGCTCCCACTCCTCCACCCCTTCACCACCCACAGCACATCCAGGCCTCCTCCACCATCCACCCCCCTTATATGTCTCCCCCCACCCGCAGCATCTGCAGACACCCTCCTCCATCCGCGGTCCCCTTCCTCCCCCACCCCTCCCCCACCAATGGCACCCCCGCACCTGCCCCTCCACCACCTGCAGCACCTTCCCCATCCGGGCCCTACCCCCACTTCCGCCGCCCCTCCACCCGCAGCATCTACAGACACCATCCGCAGTCCCCCCCGCACCCGCTACATTATGTACATCGTGCCCTGCAGGTGCTGTTCACGGCGTCGCAAGGGGCTGCGCCTCCTTCACCATCGCACACCCTTTCATTGTGCAATTTTTAACCACTAACAAAGGAATGCAGTTAATAATCCATATAATACAAATATTGAACCCCAGAAAGGCATGCAAGGGTTAAGGGGGCGTAGCCCCTTGCGACGGTGTGAAGAGCGCCCGTAGGGCGCGATGAAGCACCTAGTATGTGTATAATTGTTTTGTCCCCTTAGAACAGGGGTGAAGAACCTTTTTTCTACCAAGGGCCATTTAGATATTTATAAAATCCTTCGGGGGCCATACACAAATCATCAACTTAAAAATTAGCCTGCCCCAGTAGATATGCCCCCATTAGATATGACCCCTAGAAGCGCCGCTTACACACACACACACATTAAAAGAAAGAAAAAAACACAATACTCACCAGCCACGCTCCTTCTTCCGGACCATTGCCCTCTGCCTGGCCGCCCGCTCCTCAGAACTATGGGAGAGACGTCATGACATCTCTCCCATAGCACCGCACAGGCACACACGCACACTACCACAGCCGGAAGGCTGAGCTCAGGAGTGAGCTCCTGCCTCCGGCTGCTGCTGAGAGGAAGAAGCCGGGCGCCCGCTAGTAACAAAATCTCAGTGGGCGCCCGCCGTCTACCTTGGTTAGGCGAGCCTGGGAGGGCCGGATCAAGTGGCTTTGCAGGACTTATACGGCCCTCGGGCCTGAGGTTCCCCACCCCTGCCTTAGACAGATTGTATTAAAAAATGAAAGCAAGATAATGGTCCATGAACAGTAATAATGAGAACTGATAACTTTCACATTCTTATAACAAACAGCACAATTCATATTGTATTCATCTGGCAATACTTGGCTTGACTGGAACAAGGATTTCATACAAGAATAGTCAAATTAAATACCACAAGTCTAATGAACATTAAAGGGATATGTTTAAAGGCTGTTTTGATATCTAGCAGTCTATACGCTCTAAATCATAAAATACACAAAGTCCTAAACAAAAAAGTACTGAAAGGTGTAAACACAAAAACACTAAATTATTTAAATTTTACCAGGAGTTAAAAGTGGGGCAGATTTAATAACCCGAGTGGGGTGTAGTCATACAGGGTCTTCTCTCTGATAAAGTGCCGGGCCTTTCATAACCGCCACAAGCAGCCCCAGGGCCACAGATAACCTGAATATCTGCTTATATGCAATGCCACTATGATTATTAAATAGGTTTGTCCACTGGAAAGCAAGATCTCCCACATCCCACCTACCTATTTGGCAATCAAGTACTATTCCAAGCACTTCAGACAAAATGAGGGTGGATTCCGTACCCTTTAATAGGGTTTTAGATAGTATGGTGATGGTGTAAATTTACTGAAGTGCGAGTTTTTCAGAACTGGTGATGTTGCCCATAGCAACCAATCAGATTCTATTATCTACGAGAAGCAGCTAGATAAATGTTAAGTAAAATCTGATTGATTACTATGAGCAAGTCACCTGTTCTAAAAAAAATAAAATAAAAAAAATCCCACCTTAGTAAATTTACCCCTACGGGGTATATTCAATTGAAGTCGGATCCATTTCGACATTCATTTGTCGGAATGGATCCGACCTGGGCTATTCAAGGACATCTCAATTTGACTTTTCAAGTCAAATTGAGATGCGGGAGGGGAGACGGGGGAGAGCCGCGGGCAGACGGGGGAGAGGGGGCCGCTGCTGTAGCGCTGCTCTCCTCCGTCTGCCCGCGCCCCCCCCCCCCAGTCTCTCTGCCTCTACCCGTCCCTCCTCTCTGAAGTCCTCTGAAGTCCCCGCATCACAGCCGCAGCTCACGGCAGCGTCCACCCGGCTCCTCGCTTGCTGGAGCCAGGTGGACGCTGCTGTGAGCGGCGGATGGGACATCCACCAGCGCTGCTCTCCCCGTCCCCATCTCACTTTGACTTTTTTTTTTTAAGTCGAACTGAGATGGTCGAAAAAGGGGCTAAAACCTGTTGGTTTTGGCCCCATTTTCGACAAAAGCATATGGATCGGCAGCTATTCCGCCGAGCCACGTGCTTTTTGGCAAGTCGAATTCATCGACTTGGCGAAATAGTTGGGGTTGTATTGAATAGGTCGAAACATCTTCCGACCTAAAAAAGTCGAAAACTGCCGTCTTTTCAACAGACGGCAGCTTTCGACTTCAAATGAATATACGCCTACGTCTCATGTACTTAAAAATATGCCCAGAAACCTTGATAAGCAAAGAAAAAAAAAAAAAAGTATTCCATTTGTTGAAATTTCAGTTTAGTTCTACTTTGATAAGAACAAAACAAGTAATGTTTAGGCTAAAAAACAACATTTCAACCTCTATGCCGTCGGAGTTTGAGCTATGGCTATCCGCAATTACCCTTGCACCTGTTTCTAGCTCTCAGCAGCGTCACAAACATAACGCAATAATAATTATTTATATAGCACACTCTATAATTTGCAATTGACACTTATTCAGATATGTGCTTACCTCTCTAAATACCCAATGCCAACGTAACACTGGTTTACCAGACAACAGAAAGACTGTGCATTTCTGTATTCTTTTTATTCTTGTTATTTGCATAGTGCATTCATATTCTGCAGTCATTCAGTTCTGGTGCCTGGTGCCAGTGGAGCTTACAATCTGCATTTCCTACCACATGTACCAGTATGTTTTTGGACTGTGGCAGGAAACCGGAGAATCAGGAGCGAACATGTGCAAGCATATGGAGAACATACAAACTGTACACATCCTTCATGGGGAGTTTGAGAAACCCTGCACACCACCAGCAGTGCTGTACAGTTTGTTAACATGTCTACATACTCTAGTGCTGGATTTCATTAAAATGCAAATGCTGTATAACATATACTCCTTAGTATTAATTCATAATGAGGAGAATTTTATATATTGACCCTTTAATAAAAAAAAACAATTAAATCTTTCCATAGGGGAAAAAATAAAAAACACACTAAATGGTGCACCCTGACAATTTTAACATTTTTCAGTGTTCAAGAATGTACTAATCATACCTATCTGTTCCTGTGCTGGTCGTACTGGTCTACAATCCTCGATAGCTAGAGCTGAAACTATACGAGACGGCTATACTTCCAAACTAGAAGCCAAGATTCAGAGCACAACAGTCTTCTCCGTCTCCCAGATAGCCAGCACACAATTATCACATTCTTCCGTCCTGGAGGTCATAAGTTACAGACATTTAGATGCAAAATACTTCTGATGAGGATCCTAGCTGGAGACCAACTGATAACATTCCAGATGAAGTAAAATAAAATATGAACTTCAAAAGAAAAAAAAAGAAAAAAAAAAAGATTGCAGCAAGGGACACTGTAGTTGGAGAATATGGTAACATGTAAATGAGGACACTGTGCCTGAAGTTTCCCACAATAGTAACAGTTGCTTTAAAAATAGATACAGTGAAATGTCATTAAGTACCAGCTGTTCTGCCTGTATTTGACATAAATTGTACAAGTTACTGCATAACAAAATTCTACTTTGCTGAAACTTAGGCCCAGATTTATCAAGCCTTGGAGAGTGATAAATTGCACGGTGATAAAGTACCAACCAATCAGCTGTGTTTGAAAAATAAGATTTTAAACCTACCGGTAAATCTATTTCTCCTAGTCCGTAGAGGATGCTGGGGACTCCGTAAGGACCATGGGGTATAGACGGGCTCTGCAGGAGACATGGGCACCTATAAAGAACTTTTAGTATGGGTGTGCACTGGCTCCTCCCTCTATGCCCCTCCTCCAGACCTCAGCTAGAGAACTGTGCCCAGAGGAGATGGACAATACGAGGAAAGGATTTTGTAAATCTAAGGGCAAGATTCATACCAGCCCACACCAATCATACCATATACCCTGGAATACACATAACCAGTTAACAGTATGAACAAACAACAGCAACGGTCCAAGACCGATTCCAACTGTAACATGAGCAATAACTATATACAAGTCTTGCAGATTTTCCGCACTGGGACGGGCGCCCAGCATCCTCTACGGACTAGGAGAAATAGATTTACCGGTAGGTTTAAAATCTTATTTTCTCTTACGTCCTAGAGGATGCTGGGGACTCCGTAAGGACCATGGGGTTCATACCAAAGCTCCCAATCGGGCGGGAGAGTGCGGATGACTCTGCAACACCGACTAAGCAAATGCTTGGTCCTCATCAGCCAGGGTATCAAACTTGTAGAATTTAGCAAAAGTGTTTGACCCCGAACAAGTCGCTGCTCGGCAAAGCTGTAATGCCGAGACGCCCCGGGCAGCCGCCCAAGAAGAGCCCACCTTCCTAGTGGAATGGGCCTTTACTGAATTAGGTAACGGCAATCCAGCCGTAGAATGAGCCTGCTGAATCGTGTTACAGATCCAGCGAGCAATAGTCTGCTTAGAAGCAGGCGCGCCAATCTTGTTGGCTGCATACAGAACAAACTAGCCGTCCTGGCTACATAAATCTTTAAGGCCCTGACTACATCCAGGGACCTGGAATCCTCCAAGTCCCTTGTAGCCACAGGCACCACAATAGGTTGGTTTATATGGAATGAAGAAACCACCTTTGGTAAAAATTGAGGACGAGTCCTCAAATCCGCTCTATCAACATGAAAAATCAAGTAGGGGGCTCTTGTGAGACAAGGGCGCTAATTCTGACACCCGCCTTGCAGATGCTAAGGCCAATAACATGACCACCTTCCAGCTGAGAAATTTCAACTCAACCGTGTTAAGGGGTACAAACCAGTGTGATTTTAAGAACTGCAACACCACGTTCAGGTCCCATGGTGCCACTGGGGGCACAAAAGGAGACTGGATGTGTAGCACTCCCTTTACAAAAGTCTGGACTTCTGGAAGAGAAGCCAATTCCTTCTGAAAGAATATCGACAGAGCCGAAATCTGTACCTTAACAGAGCCTAATTTTAGGCCCATATCCACTCCTGTCTGTAGGAAGTGGAGAAAACGACCAAAATGGAAATCTTCCGTAGTAGCATTCCTGGTTTCACACCAAGAGACATATTTCCGCAAGATACGGTGATAATGTTTTGCCGACACCTCCTTCCTAGCCTTTATTAGAGTAGGTATGACCTCTTCCGGAATACCCTTCTCAGCTAGGATCCGGCGTTCAACCGACATGCCGTCAAACGTAACCGCGGTAAGTCTTGGAACATGCAGGGCGCTTACGTGATTTTCCGCCCAGCAAAGAATCCTGGTGGCTTCTGCCATCGCGACTCTGCTCCTTTTTCCGCCTTGGCGGTTCACATGAGCCACTGCTGTGACATTGTCCGATTGAATCAACACCGGTAGGTTGCGAAGAAGATTCTCCGCTTGTCGAAGGCCGTTGTATATGGCCCTTAATTCCAACACGTTGATGTGCAGGCAGGACTCCTGGCTTGTCCATAGTCCTTGAAAATTTCTTCCTTGGGTGACTGCTCCCCATCCTCGGAGGCTCGCGTCCGTGGTTACCAGAACCCAGTCCTGAATGCAGAATCTGCGACCCTCTAGGAGGTGAGAACTTTGCAGCCACCATAGAAGAGACACCCTGGCCTATGGGGGACAGTGTTATCTTTTGATGTAATTGTAGATGGGACCCAGACCATTTGTCCAGAAGGTCCCATTGAAACGTCCTCGCATGGAACCTGCCGAAGGGGATGGCCTCGTAGGCTGCCACCATTTTCCCCAGAACAGTGCATTGATGAACTGACACTCTTTTTGGCTATAGCAGATCTCTGACCATGTTCTGGAGGTCCTGGGCTTTTTCCAATGGGAGAAAAACCTTCTTTTGTTCCGTGTCCAGTATCATACCTAGGAACTAGAGATGAGCGGATTCGGTTTTACTCGGTTTTACTCGGTTCTCAAAACCGAATCTTATTGGCTCACGGATGTCACGTGTTTTGGATAGCCAATAAGATTCGGTTTTGAGAACCGAGTAAAACCGAGTAAAACCGAATCCGCTCATCACTACTAGGAACGCTAGTCGAGTTGTTGGAACCAACTGTGACTTCGGTAGATTGAGAATCCAACCGTGTTGCTGGAGTACTCTCAGAGAGAGTGACACGTTTCTCAGCAATTGCTCTTTTGATCTCGCCTTTATCAGGAGATCGTCCTAGTATGGGATAATTGTGACTCCTTGCTTGCGCAGGACCACCATCATTTCCGCCATTATCTTGGTGAAAATCCTCGGGGCCGTGGAACGCCCAAACGGCAACGTCTGAAACTGGTAATGACAATCCTGTACAGCGAATCTCAGGTACTCCTGATGAGAGGGATATATGGGGACATGAAGGTAAGCATCCTTTATGTCCAGTGACGCCATAAAATACCCCCCCTCCAGGCTGGCTATTACCGCTCTGAGCGATTCCATCTTGAATTTTAATCTTTTCAAGTACAGGTTTAGGGATTTTAGATTTAAAATGGGTCTGACCGAACCATCTGGCTTCGGGACCACAAAAAGGGTCGAATAGTACCCTTTTCCCTGTTGGTTCAGGGGAACCCTGATAATTACTTGCTGTTGACACAGCGTTTGAATTGCAGCTAACACTACATCCCGCTCTGGGGTAGAAGCTGGTAAGGCCGACTTGAAAAATCGGCGTGGGAGCACCTCTTCTAATTCCAGTTTGTAGCCTTGGGAAACTATTTCCAATGCCCAAGGATTCACGTCTGACCTGACCCAGACCTGGCTGAAGAGTCGAAGGCGTGCCCTCACTGGTGCGGACTCCCGCAGGGGAGCCCCAGCGTCATGCAGTGGGTTTTGTAGAAGCCGGGGAGGACTTCTGTTCCTGGGCACCAGCCGAAGCAGGTGTTCTCTTTCCTCTACCCTTACCTCTGGCAAGGAAGGAGGATCCCCCACCTCTTCTGGACTTTTGCGACCGAAAGGACTGCATGTGATACTGTGAAGTTTTCTTTTGCTGTTGGGGAATAAAATGTAAAAAGGTAGATTTACCCGTGGTAACTGTGGAAACCAGGTCCGCGAGCCCATCCCCAAACAACACGTCACCCTTATAGGGTAAAACCTCCATATGCTTTTACGAATCCGCATCACCCGTCCATTGGCGGGTCCATAAGGATCGTCTCGCTGAAATAGCCATGTCATTAGCTCTGGAACCCAGCAACCCAATGTCCCTTTGAGCGTCTCTCATATACAAGACTGCGTCTTTAATATGGGCTAGAGTTAACAAAATAGCATCCCTATCTAGGGTATCAAGGTCAGCAGACAGGGTATCTGTCCAAGGTGCAACTACGCTACATACCCATGCCGACGCAATTGCCGATCTGAGCAAAGCACCAGTATGTGAATAAATAGACTTTAATGTAGTCTCCTGCCTGCGGTCCGCAGGGTCCTTGAGGGCCGCTGTGTCTGGAAACGGCAGCGCCACTTTCTTGGACAGGCGTGTTAAAGCCTTGTCCACAGTGGGAGAGGATTCCCAACGTACCCTGTCATGTGTAGGGAAAGGGTATGCCATATTAATTCTTTTGGGAATCTGCAGCCTCTTATCTGGAGTCTCCCAAGCTTTTTCAAATAACTCGTTAAGTTCATGAGATGGAGGAAAGTTTATTATCTGTTTCTTTCCCTTAAACATGTGTACCCTCGTGTCTGGAACAGAGGGTTCATCAGCAATATGCAACACATCTCTTATTGCAATAATCATACACTGAATACTCTGTCACCTTAGGGTGCAATCTAGCTTCATCATAGTCGACACTGGAATCAGAGTCCGTGTCAGTATCAGTATCCACAATTAGTGACAAGGGACGCTTTTGAGACCCCGACGGGCCCTGTGAGTCGGTCCAATCCGAGGATTGACCCCCTGATGCCTCCCTGGATTCAGCTTTATCTAGCCTCTTATGTAAAGATGCCACACTTGCATTCAACATATGCCACATGTCCATCCATTCCTGAGTCGGCACTACCGACGGGGACACACCACTCATCTGCTCCACCTCCTCCTTGGAGAAGCCTTCCGCTTCAGACATGCCGACACGCACGTACCGACACCCCACACACACAGGGATATACCTATAAGGGGGCAAATCCCCAACCAGGCCCTTAGGAGAGACAGAGAGAGAGTATGCCAGCACACACCCAGCGCCAAACTGACACTGGAAAATCCAGACAGCGCTTTTATATTATTATATAATGCCAATCTTCCCACTCACTGCGCTCCAATGTGCCCCCCTCCTCTTTCAGCCCTCTGAAGTGTTCAGCAGGGGAGAGTCCGGGGAGCCAGTGTTCTCTGCAGCCTCTGTGGAGAAAATGGCGCTGGTTAGTGCTGAGGGATCAAGCTCCGCCCCCTCCAGCGGCGGGCTTCGGTCCATCTTCAATTTTAATAAAATAGCGGGGGATCATCTATTTGCTGCCTCCGCAGCCGAATGTGACCTTTTTTGCCCAAAAATGAGGTTTATTGCTGCCTAGGGCGCCCCCCCTGCTCCCTGCACCCATCAGTGCTTTCTGTGTGTCTGTGTGTGGGAGCAATGGCGCGCAGCGGTACCTCATGAAGATCTGAAGTCTTCTGCCGCCTTTGACGTCTTCTTGCTTCTCATACTCACCCGGCTTCTATCTTCCGGCTCTGTGAGGAGGACGGCGGCGAGGCTCCGGGATGAACCCCAGGGTGAGACCTGTGTTCCGACTCCCTCTGGAGCTAATGGTGTCCAGTAGCCTAAGAAGCAGAGCCTATCATTTAAGTAGGTCTGCTCCTCTCCCCTCAGTCCCACGATGCAGGGAGCCTGTTGCCAGCAGTGCTCCCTGAAAATAAAAAAACCTAACAAAATTATTTTAATTTTTTTCCACAGAAAACTCAGGAGAGCTCTCTGCAGTGCACCCTTCTCCTCTGGACACAGGATCTAACTGAGGTCTGGAGGAGGGACATAGAGGGAGGAGCCAGTGCACACCCATACTAAAATTTCTTTATAGGTGCCCATGTCTCCTGCGGAGCCCGTCTATACCCCATGGTCCTTACGGAGTCCCCAGCATCCTCTAGGATGTAAGAGAAAACAGTTAGGAGCCGATAGGTTGGTACTTTATCACGTGCAATTTATCACTCTCTAGTGTTCCCTCTAAAAAATGAAAGGGCGCCGTACTCCGGGGGAATATTTGCACGCGGCGCGACCATGTAAATTAGGGGGCGTGGCCACGCCATCATTTTAGTGGGCGGTGCGGCCCACAGATGTTGCTGTGGGGGACGTCCGTGGCCGGAGGAGTCACTGTTGGGGGCATGCCCAGCACCTCCGTCAGAGTGCTGGGCTTCCCCCAGCTCTCCCCCATAGCGTGAATGGATACTGTGCGCACGGCATCTTTACACGCTTGGAGGGCAGGAAGCGGGCGGCTGTTCTAGCAGGGCGCCGCAAAAGGGGCAGGGCGGGTTTTGCCTTTTATAAAACGGACAGAGTGCGGCGCCCTGCTAAAACAGCCTAGAGTGAACACTACTCTCCAAGTCTTGATAAATCTGGGCCCTAGTTTTAAGCTAAAAGCTTTGCCTCAGTGGCGGTTCTAGAGGTAGGCAAGCAGGGCGGTTACCCGGGGCCACAGTCCCCTGCTTGGCATGAGGGAATGAAAGCACCAGCGAGCGCTGCGGCCGGAAAGCAATCAGCAGGCTGCAGTGTGAGGCGTGCTCATCAAATGCTTGGAGAGCAGCTGACGTCTTCCAGCAGAGTTGTTGTTGGAGAGCCGGAGTCCTGCTGCAGCTGTGGGCCGAGACGTGCACCTTCCGCCTGACACACCATGCCAGCTGCTGCCATCCCCTGACCAGTGGAGTTGGGGCTGATGGCGCTGTGCTCGCTGCTCTTCCTGGCGGTGTACGTGCATCTCTGGCTGCTCCTGCACTACAAACAGAAGAGGCTGAGCCGCCAGAACCTGCTGCTGTTCCTGTGCCTGCTGTGGGCAGTCTCAGGACCGTCCTCTCCTCCTTACACCTGACCAGCAGCGCACTAGCCGGTAACTTGCAGCCCATTACCCTCTGGCTGCACTACTGCGCCTCCATATGCCTGTAGTTCTTCACTGTGTCTCCTAATCCTCTACTTCTCACAGGTGAGTCCTGCCCAGGAGGACCAAAGGAAACTTTCATCATGAGCTCCACAAGGTCTAGAACCGGTCTTGCTCATACTACATTATTCCACTTTTTAGAATGCTAACATATTGTATGTTGTACTGTATACAAATTTTGTTCCTGGTCACCAATCCCTGCCCTAGAAGAGACTACAATCTAAAATATCACATGAGCGCAAAGACTAAAGTCAAATGAAGTCCTCAATGCTGCAAGCCACTATCACTGTATTTGAAAAACCTGGGGTTCTGCAGTCCATTTAACATCATGCTAGACAGTACTGCAACAGTTTAACACATCATGGAGTTTAAACAAGTACTGACAAGGAATTTTTATTTGTATATTCTTATTTTGCTACACCTGAAAGAGTAGAATCTTAAGCCGAGTACACATTAAACAAGTCCCTGCTGAAGCGGATATTGGCGGCATCGGCAAGTGCATACACCAGTGGTTCCAAAACTTTTGTGAGTCACGGCACCCTGGAGTGTCAGATTTTTTTTTCATGGCACCCCTAGGCCACAAGTTTCTTATTGAGAAATTTAGAAAAAAATATTAGATTAAGTAAATTATGTTTATATGTCATCCTTAGGGTCAGTTGTGTGGCGAGGGACAAGATTTGCTTCTGTTTGTCCACATATTTTATAACTGGAAGCCATCAGCACTGGTTTTGCCGTTTGAATTGGTCCTTGACCACCAACCTGAGGCACCCCTGCAAGTGTCCTGCGGCACCCCAGGGTGCCACGGCACACAGTTTGGGAACCACTGGCATACACACTTGCCGATGCCAGCGGGGAAGGGAGCGACGGCAAGGGTAACGACACCCATGTCTGTTGTTAACGAGGACCTCCCTCATCTGTACATGTTCAGACAAGGGAGGGGGTCATTTACGATGTGCTGGAGCGCACATCGTTAATGACACAGAGTGTACACACTGGATGAGATTGTCAGATCTTGCTCAGATTTGTCCCTTAAGAGCGAGATCTTTTACTTTCTCGTCCAGTCTGTATGGGGCTTTAGATTAAGAAAAGACTGGGAATTTAGTGCAGGAAGGCAGGCTTTGGATTCTTGGAACAACTACTGGGTCTATAGCAGGGGCAGTCTGCTTCAGTGGGGAAAGTGAAGGTACACCTGATGAAACAAAAACAACGTTCTCACAACTAGCGGAGAATGACTGTGGGACTGTCCATGTTGGATTTCCCTGATTCAGGCATCAGGAGAACGGGGAAATGCCCGATATTCCGCTGATGTATGGGCGCCTTAAGGTAGAAAGATAGTCTTGTGGTGTGGATCTGGTGAGGTAGTCTGCATTGGCAATCTCCCCTGAAAGGTTAAATTGAAGTAGGACAACACCGGCATTACAAGCAACACATTCCTGTACTCAGCAAACATGAAAGAGAGACTTCAAACAGTTTTGTGTAAGTAGTTACACCCAATAATAGGTAAGTCCGCAAATACTGAAAAACACTTAAGGGAACCAAAGTAAATACATCAAATTGCCTCTAAACATGCATCAACTGTAGATTTTAAACTCTTGCAAGGAAACAGAATTAGGGAAAATTGATTCATAGAGCCATCTTAGTGATCAGCATGAGGTCTTTCAATAAATCAAACTACATGCGTTCACTTAGCCACACCCAAAACAAACCGTACATATTATTTTTGTCCCTCCTTGTCGATTGATGTACGCCCCGGCCGTGGCATTGTTCCGACTGAACATGGATCACTCGATCCCGGAGTAGAGGGGAGGCCTGAATCAGAGCATTGTAAATGGCCCGATGTTCCAGGATGTTGATCGGAAGTAGGGCCTCTTGGGCAGACCACCTGCCCTGGAACTGCACCTCCTGGGTGACAGCTCCCCATCCTCTCAGACTCACATCTGTTGTGAGGAGGATACAATCCTGAATCCCAAAGCGTCGACCTTCTAACAGGTTGGAAGACTGTAGCCACCACAGGAGGGAAATCCTGGCCTGGGGTGACAGCCGAATCATCCGTTGCATCTGAAGATGGGAACCGGACCACTTGTTCAGGATGTCCAATTAGAACAGTCTGGCATGAAACCTTCCAAACTCAATCGTCTCGTATGAGGCCACCATCTTTCCCAACAATTTTATGCAAAGATGAATGGAGACACGAGCAGGTCGGAGGACCATGCGAACCATTTCTTGAAGAGTTCTCACTTTTTCCTCTGGGAGAAACACTTTGTGCTTCAGTATCCAGTAACATCCCCAGAAACAGGAGCCGCTGAGACAGCTCCACATGAGACTTCTGCAGGTTGAGGATCCACCCGTGGTGAGACAGAAATTGGATAGTGCGATCTATATGGAGCAATAGAAGCTCCCTGGAACTCGCTTTTATCAGGAGATCATCCAGGTATGGAATAACATTGACCCCCCTGGACCCCGATCTGAAACATTTCCGCCATGACCTTCATGAACACCCTCGGAGCTGTAGACAGACCAAAGGGCAACACCTGAAACTGGTAGTGATCTTTCAGTAGGGCGAACCGCAGATTGGTCTGATGAGGAGGCTAAATTGGGATATGGAGCTAAGCGTCCTTGATATCCAGGGACACTAAGAATTCCTGTTGTTCCAGGCCTGCGATCACTGCTCTCAAAGATTCCATCTTGAATTTGAAAACCTTCAGGTAAAGATTCAAGGACTTTAGATTCTGAATGGGTCTCACAGACCCGTCTGGTTTTGGTACTACGAACAGACTGCAGTAGTAACCTTGTCCTCGTTGTTGTACGGGTACTGGAACAATGACCTGGGACTGGACCAACTTGTTAATGGCCAGTAGCAGCGTACCTCGCATATTTTCCAAAGCTGGTAAGCTTGATTAAAAAAATCATTGGGGAGGAGCACCGTCGAACTCCAGCTTGCAACCCTGAGAGATAAGGTCCCTTACCCAAGCATCTTGGCAGGAACTGTCCAAGATGTGGCTGTAGTGACGTAACAGAGCTCCCACCACGAGATCCCCTCGAGGTGGGTGGGCACCGTCATGCTGAAGTCTTTGCAGAAGCAGAACTGGTGTTCTGGTCCTGAGATCTGGCAACGGCTGGTTTCTTAGGCTTACCTCTGGTGCCTCTAGCTGCGTTGGAGGCCCCCTGGCCCTAATTCAAAATCTAGAGGACCAAAACGACTGAGTAGACTGTCCCGGGTAGGTACGTCTAGCACGTGGAGCTCCTGAAGGGAGAAAATAGGATTTTAATACCTACCGGTAAATCCTTTTCTCTTAATCCGTAGAGGATGCTTCAAGAACCATGGGGTATAAACGGGATCCGCAGGAGACATGGGCACTTTCAGACTTTAAAAGGGGTGTGAACTGGCTCCTCCCTCTATGCCCCTCCTCCAGACTCCAGTTATAGGAACTGTGCCCAGGGAGACGGACATTTCGAGGAAAAGGATTTATTTAATTTTTAAACTAAGGAAAGATATAAACCAGCTCACACCTCAAACATGCCGTATAACATGGCATTCAACAACGCATGCAACGGCATGATCAACATCAGCCACAGACTGACTGAACTTAACTCAACATGTGTGTAACCATAACTAAACTGCAGATACAGCCTGCACTGGGACGGGCGCCCAGCATCCTCTACGGACTAAGAGAAAAGGATTTACCGATGGGTATTAAAATCCTATTTTCTCATACGTCCTAGAGGATGCTGGGGATGCTTCAAGAACCATGGGGTTTATACCAAAGCTCTAGAACGGGCGGGAGAGTGCGGATGACTCTGCAGCACCGATTGACCAAACAAGAGGTCCTCCTCAGCCAGGGTATCAAACTTGTAAAACTTCGCAAAGGTGTTTGAACCCGACCAAGTAGCAGCTCTGCAAAGCTGTAATGTCGAGACCCCTCGGGCAGCCGCCCAGGATGAGCCCACTTTTCTGGTAGAATGGGCTTTTACAGATTTCAGTAACGGCAATCCTGCCGTAGAATGAGCCTGCTGAATCGTATTACAGATCCATCGTGCAATAGTCTGCTTGGAAGCAGGAGCCCCAATCTTGTTGGGAGCCCACAGGACAAAAAGAGTCTGTTTTCCTAATCTGCGCCGTTCTGGCGACATAGATCTTCAAAGCTCTGACCACATCGAGAGACTTTGAATCCGCCAAGGCATCAAAAGCCACTGGCACCACAATAGGCTGGTTTACGTGAAATGATGAAACCACTTTTGGCAGAAATTGCTGACTAGTTCTCAACTCCGCTCTATCAGCATGGAAGATTAAATAGGGGCTTTTGTGAGACAAAGCCGGCAACTCAGATACCCGCCTTGCGGATGCCAAAGCCAACAACATGACTACTTTTCAAGAAAGGAATTTTAACTCAACCTTACGTAAAAGGTTCAAAACCAATGAGATTGCAGGAACTGCAACACCACATTAAGATCCCACGGTGCCACAGGGGGCACAAATGGAGGTTGGATGTGCAGCACGCCTTTCACGAAGGTCTGAACTTCTGGAAGGGAGGCCAATACTTTCTGAAAGAAGATTGACAAGGCCGAAATTTGTACTTTAATAGAGCCCAACATAAGGCCCGCATCCACGCCTGCTTACAAAAAATGGAGCAGACGCCCCAGCTAAAATTCTTCCATAGGAGCCTTCTTGGATTCACACCAAGACACATTTTTCCTCCAAATACGGTGGTAATGCTTTGCCGTTACTTATTTTCTAGCCTGAAGAAGTGTGGGAAAGACTTCACTGGGAATACCCTTCCAGGCTAGGATTTGGTGTTCAACCGCCATGCCGTCAAACGCAGCCGCGGTAAGTCTTGATACACGCACGGTCCTTGTTGTAACAGGTCCTCCCGTAGAGGAAGAGGCCAAGGATCTTCTATGAGCAATTCCTGAAGATCTGGATACCAGGCCCTATTTGGCCAATCTGGAACAATGAGTATAGCCTGAACCCTTGTTCTTCAATTCATCTTTAATCACCTTTGGAATGAGTGGAAGTGGAGGGAACACATAGACCGACGGAAACACCCACGGTGTCACTAGGGCGTCCACCGCTATCGCTTGAGGGTCCCTTGACCTGGAACAATATCTCTGAAGTTTCTTGTTGAGGCGGGACGCCATCATGTCTATTTGAGGAATTCCCCAATGACTAGTCACTTCTGCAAAGACCTCTTGATGAAGACCCCACTCTCCTGGATGGAGATCGTGTCTGCTGAGGAAGTCTGCTTCCCAGTTGTCCACTCCTGAAATGAAGACCGCTGACAGAACGCTTGCATGTCTCTCCGCCCAGCGAAGAACTTTCGTGGCCTCGGCCATTGCCGCCCTGCTCTTTGTTCCGCCCTGGCGGTTTATGTATGCCACTGCTGTTATGTTGTCTGACTGAATCAAGACAGGCAGACAGCGGAGAAGATGTTCCGCTTGCAGAAAGCCGTTGTAAATGGCCCTTAATTCCAGAATGTTTATGTGCAGACAAGCTTCCTGGCTTGACCACTTTCCCTGAAAATTTCTCCCCTGTGTGACTGCTCCCCAGCCTTGGAGACTTGCATCTGTGGTCACCAGGATCCAATCCTGAATCCCGAACCTGCGTCCCTCCAGGTGGTGAGAACTGTGCAGCCACCACAGGAGGGAGATCCTGGTCCTGGAAATTAGGAATATTTTCCGGTGCATGTCCAGGTGAGACCCGGACCACTTGTCCAGCAGGTCCCACTGAAACACCCTGGCATGGAACCTGCCATACTGAATGGCCTCGTAGGCCGCCACCATCTTTCCCAGCAACCGAGTGCATTGAAGAATCGACACTCTTTCCGGTTTCAGAATCTGTTTTACAATGTTCTGTATTTCCAGAGCCTTTTCCACTGGAAGAAAAACTCTAATTCTGTATCCAGAATCATACCCAGGAACGACAGCCGTGTCGTCGGAACCAACTGTGATTTTGGCAAGTTTAGGAGCTAACCATGTTGCAGAATCGTCAGAGAGCGCAATGTTTTCAGCAATTGCTCCTTGGATCTCGCCTTTATGAGGAGATCGTCCAAGTACGGGATAATTGTGATTCCCTGCTTGCGCAGGAGAACCATAATTTCCGCCATAACTTTGGGGAAAATCCTCGGAGCCGTGGACAGACCAAACGGCAACGTCTGAAATTGGTAATGACAATCCTGAACAGCAAACCTCAGGTAAGCCTGATGTGGAGGATATATGGGGACGTGTAAGTAGGCATCCTTTATGTCGACCGACACCATAAAATCCCCCTCCTCTAGACTGGAGTTTACTGCTCGGAGAGATTCCATCTTGAATTTGAATTTTTTCAGAAAGAACTTGAGGGATTTTAGGTTCAGAATCGGTCTGACTGAGCCATCCGGCTTCGGTACCTCGAACAGACTCGAATAAAAGCCCTCCCCCTGTTGTGACGGGGGTACCGTGACAATGACTTGATTTTGACAGCTTTAGTATCGCAGCGCATACAACCTCCCTTTCTGGAAGAGAAGCTGGCAAGGCCGATTTGAAAAATCGGTGAGGGGGCACGTCTTGAAACTCTAATTTGTACCCTTGGCTTACTATATCTAATATCTAAGGATCCAGGGCCGAGCGAACCCAGACCTGACTGAAGAGTTTGAGACGTGCCCCCACTGGTGCGGAGTCCAGCAGAGGAGCCCCAGCGTCATGCGATGGATTTGGTAGAAGCCGGGGAAGACTTCTGCTCTTGGGAACTTGCCACAGCCTGTGACCTTTTTCCCTTTCCTCTCGCAGCAAGGAAGGAGGATCCTCGTCCTTTTTTGTATTTATTGGGCCGAAAGGACTGCATTTGATAGTGGGGCGTTCTTTGTTGCGCAGGAACATAAGGTAAAAATGACGGCTTACCCGCGGTAGCCGTAGATCAATGATCGCAAAAACGTGCCATGGCGCGTTTTTTACCCGATTTTGAAGACCTGGGACTCAAGTTTCCAAAGTGGGTGGGTCCCTGGGGACGCGCTCCTCATTAGCCAATCTGATTGATTGATGCTGGCCCCGGCTGAATGATATAAAGAGGAGGTGGATCCTTTCCCCTCCTCTTTAGCGCCTGTCCTGTCCTGTGCATGGCGCTGCTTGCGGCGGGTGAGTGAAGCGGGGAGCGGGTCTAAGTTGCTCAACAGGGGGATTGCCACAGTGTCTGGGGAGTGCTGTCGATGTGGCACAATGCAGGGATCAGCGTCCGTGATTGAGCAGGTAAAGCTGGGCTTAGTGAGAGGGGCTTCCCACGGTGCCGTCTGAGACGGTGGGCGCATTGCCGCGCTTGCTTTGAGGGTTACTCAAACCAAGCGCGGCAGCACGGCCACAGCCTCAGATGGCACCGTGGGAAGCCCCTCTCACTAAGCCCAGCTTTACCTGCTCAATCACGGACGCCGGTCTGGAGTCTCTGGCGGGAGGGGGGCTTTCTATGTGGTAGCTGCCTGCCTGTGTCCGCTGCGGGTGATTAGGTGCCGGCCGTCACGGCCGTGTTAGACTGGTCTTGCTGAGGCGGCCGGGCTTCCCACGGTGCCGCGATCTGAGGGGAGGAAGGGTGGCTATGCAGTGGTGACTGTGTTTTTACTGTTATGACCACTGCGGGGTTCCCGCGGGGAGCTGATATGGTGGGTGGACCGCTTGTGAACGCCAATGGGGGCTCCCCATGGGGTCCGGCATGGCACAACTCCCTGGCAAAGTGTGCAGGTGGTGATTAAGATGCCAGTATAGCCTGGTCCTGGGGCTACCTTCTGTAAGTCCCATGCAATCTGGTCCTAGAGCTCTGTAAAAATAAGTAAGCAGTCATGGGGGTCCTCGGTAACCATAATGCTGTATAATGTCTGTTCCTGTCCAAATGTGGTGGGACTACAAGTCCCAGCATATCTTGTCAACTGGATGTGCTTGGACTTGTAGTGCCATCACATTTGATTCAAAATGACAAATTGATCATGTCTTTTTTTTTTTAATATGGTTAGGAAAGGTTTTAATTTTCTCCATAATACACTACTGAGGTCACCATCTGCTAACAGCCTCGGATTACGTTCACATCATTAAAATAAGATTTTGGTACTTACCGATAAATCCTTTTCTCCTAGTCCGTAGAGGATGCTGAGGACTCCTAAAGGACCATGGGGTATAGACGGGATCCACAGGAGCTTGGGCACACTGAAAAGACTTAAACTGGGTGTGAACTGGCTCCTCCCTCTATGCCCCTCCTCCAGACCTCAGTTCTAGGAACCGTGCCCAGGAGAGACGAACATTGAGGAAATTATTTTTGTGTAAACTAAGGGCTACAAACATACCAGCCCACACCACAAACATACCGCATCACCAGAGTAATAGTAAACCAGATAACCGTATGAAATAACAGCAACAAGCTGAAAACCAGAAATACACTACCCGTGTACAAACCAAGTTAACCAACACGAAAACATTGCCAGTAACAGTCCACACTGGGATGGGCGCCCAGCATCCTCTACGGACTAGGAGAAAAGGATTTATCGGTAAGTACCAAAATCCTATTTCTCTTACGTCCTAGAGGATGCTGGGGACTCCAAAAAAGGACCATGGGGTCTATACCAAAGCTCCAGACCGGGCGGGAGAGTGCGGACGACTCTGCAGCACCGACTGAGCAAACGTAAGGTCCTCATCAGCCAGGGTATCAAACTTATAGAACTTGGCAAAAGTGTTTGCCCCTGACCAGGTGGCTGCACAACAAAGCTGTAAACCCGATACGCCTCGGCCAGCCGCCCAAGACGAGCCCACCTTTCTGGTAGAATGAGCTTTTACTGACTTCGGCCGAAGAATGAGCCTGCTGGATCGTACTACAAATCCAGCGTGCAATAATCTGTTTTGAAGCAGGATGACCAATCTTGTTAGAAGCATAGAGGACAAACAGCGCCTCAGTTTTCCTGGCAACAGCTGTTCTGGCGACGTAGATCCTCAAAGCTCTCACCACATCCAGAGACTTTGGAACCGCCCCAGCCTCCGTAGCCACCGGCACCACAATAGGTTGGTTAACGTGAAACGAAGACACCACCTTCGGCAAAAATTGTTGACGAGTCCGCAATTCTGGCCTATCAGAATGAAAAACCAAATACGGGCTCTTATGAGATAAAGCCGCCAATTCCGACACCCTCCTGGCAGACGCCAGCGCCAACAGCATGACTACCTTCCAAGTGAGAAACTTCAACTCAACCTTACGCAAAGGCTCAAACCAGGAAGACATGAGAAACTGTAAGACCACGTCAAGATCCCATGGAGCCACAGGAGGCACAAACGGAGGATTGATATGCATTACTCCTTTCACAAAAGTCTGAACCTCTGGGAGGACAGCGAATTCCTTTTGAAAGAAAATAGACAAAGCCGAGATCTGTACCTTGATGGAGCCCAATTTTAGGCCCGCATCTACACCTGCCTGCAAAAAATGGAGAAAGCGACCCAAGTGAAACTCTTCCGCAGGAGCCATTTTGGTCTCACACCAGGAAACATACTTTCTCCAAATACGGTGATAATGTTTCGCCGTAACCTCCTTTCTAGCCTTAATGAGAGTGGGAATGACTTCCCCAGGAATACCCTTACGAGCTAAGATCTGGCGCTCAACTTCCATGCCGTCAAATGCAGCCGCGGTAAGTCTGGAAACACGCATGGACCGTGCAACAACAGGTCCTCTCTTAGAGGAAGTGGCCAAGGATCTTCCACCAGTAACTCCTGAAGATCCGGGTACATGGCCCTTCTTGGCCAATCTGGAACGATGAGAATCGCCTGAACCCTTGCTCGTCGAATGATCCCCAGTACCTTTGGAATGAGAGGAAGCGGAGGGAACACATACACCGACCTGAACACCCACGGAGACACCAGAGCGCCCACTGCACTTGCCTGGGGGTCTCTGGACCTGGAACAATACCTCGGAAGCTTCTTGTTGAGACGAGACGCCATCATGTCGATTAACGGAATTCCCCAACGCTTTGTCACCTCTGCAAATACCTCTTGGTGAAGAGCCCACTCTCCCGGATGGAGATCGTGTCTGCTGATGAAATCTGCTTCCCAGTTGTCCACTCCCGGTAGGAAGACTGCTGACAGAGCACTCACGTGTTGTTCCGCCCAGCGAAGGATTCTTGTGGCCTCCGCCATTGCCGCTCTGCTCCTTGTTCCGCCTTGACGGTTTATATGTGCTACCGCTGTGATGTTGTCCGACTGTACCAGGACAGGTCGACCCTGAGGAAGGCTTCTTGCTTGTTGCAGGCCGTTGTAAATGGCCCTTAACTCGAGAACATTGATGTGAAGACAAGCTTCCTGGAGCGACCATTTCCCCTGGAAGTTCCTTCCTTGGGTGACTGCGCCCCAGCTCCGGAGACTTGCATCTGTTGTCAGAAGCACCCAGTCCAGGATACCGAACCGGCGACCTTCCAGGAGGTGAGAACTTTGCATCCACCACAGGAGAGAAATTCTGGCTCTGGGAGATAGACTTATCTTCCGGTGCATGTGCAGATGAGACCCGGACCATTTGCTCAGCAAATCCCACTAAAACACCCGGGCATGAAACCTGCCAAACGGAATTGCTTCGTACGCCGCAACCATTTTCCCCAGAACCCGAGTACATTGATAGATGGACACAGACTTCGGCCGCAGAAGTTCCCTGACCATTGACTGCAGTTCTAGAGCTTTTTCTTCTGGAAGAAATACTCTTCGTAACTCCGTGTCCAGAATCATGCCCAGAAACGACAGCCGAGTGGCCGGAATCAACTGAGATTTCGGCAAATTCAGCACCCAACCGTGCTGCCGGAGCACCAACAGTACCAAACTCACACTCCTCAGCAAACGTTCCTTGGACCTCGCTTTTATCAGGAGATCGTCCAAGTACGGGATAATTGTAACCCCTTGCCTGCGAAGGAGAACCATCTCCGCCATGACCTTGGTGAAAATCCTCGGGGCCGTGGAAAGCCCAAACGGCAACGTCTGAAATTGGTAATGAGAATCCTGTATCGCAAACCTTAGGAAAGCCTGATGCGGAGGATAAATTGGGACGTGTAAGTAGGCATCCTTTATGTCCACTGACGCCATAAAATCCCCCCCTTCTAGGCTGGCAATCACCGCTCGAAGAGATTCCATCTTGAACTTGAAAACTTTCAAGTATTGATTGAGGGATTTTAGGTTCAGAATCGGTCTGACCGAACCGTCCGGTTTCGGCACAACAAAGGCTCGAGTAGAACCCCTCCCCCCGTTGAGACGGGGGAACGGGAACAATGACCCTCTGAAGACACAACTTTTGTATTGCTGCCAGCACGACCTCCCTGTCGGGAAGAGACACTGGCAGGGTCGACATGAAAAACCGGCGAGGGGGCGTCTCCTGAAACTCCAGCCTGTAGCCCTGAGATAAAATCTCTAGAACCCACGGATCCAAGTTCCGATTGGACCCAGACCCGACTGAAGAACTGCAGACGGCCCCCCACCGGGACGGACTCCCCCAGGGAAGCCCCAGCATCATGCGGTGGACTTGGTAGCGGCAGGGGTGGACTTCTGGTCCTGGGCGCCTGACACCGCAGGCGACTTCTTTCCCCTTCCTCTACCTTTTGAAGCGAGAAAGGACGAACCCTTTCCTCGCCTGTATTTATTTGGACGAAAGGACTGCATCTGCTGATGTTGTGGCTTTCTATGTTGTGTGGGAACATAGGGAAGAAACGAGGACTTACCCGCCGTCGCGGTAAACACCAGGTCCGCCAAGCCTTCCCCAAACAGGACATTACCTTTGAAGTGTAACGCTTCCATAGCTCTCTTGGAATCCGCGTCAGCATTCCATTGATGTATCCACAGCACCCTTCTGGCCGAAATCGACATGGCATTGGCTCTTGATCCCAAGAGACCAACATCCCTCGCCGCATCCTTCAGGTAATCTGCAGAGTCCTTGATATAACCAAGAGTTAAAAGAACAGTATCTTTATCAAGGGTATCCATATCAGAAGCTAAATTCTCAGCCCATTTAGCAATAGCACTACTCACCCATACCGACGCCACAGCAGGTCTGAGCAATGCACCCGTATTAGCGAAAATGGACGTCAGAGACGTCTCCATCTTGCGATCCGCCGGATCCTTGAGAGCTGCCGTGTCAGGAGACGGAAGCGCCATCTTTTTAGACAAACGAGATAAAGCTTTATCAACATTAGGAGACGCCTCCCATTTTCCCCTATCAACTGATGGAAAAGGATACGCCATGTAAATCCTCTTGGGAATCTGCCACCTCTTGTCTGGCGACTCCCAAGCCTTTTCACAAAGAGCATTCATCTCATGAGAGGGGGGAAACTGTACCTCAGGTTTTTTCTCCTTAAACAAGCAAATCCTTGTTTCCTGTACTGCAGGTTCCTCAGAAATGCGTAACACATCTTTTATAGCCACAAACATGTACTGAATACTCTTAACTAATCTAGGGTGTAAAGGAGCCTCAGTGAAGTCGACATCGGATTCAGAATCCGTGTCGGTATCCGTATCTACCACTTGAGTGAACGGCCTCTTTATCGACCCCGACGGGGTCTGTACCTGTGATAAAGCAACCTCCATGGATTTTTTCCACACCTGTGTCTGTGATTCAGATTTATCTAATCTCTTCGATAAAGAAGTGACATTAGAATAAATTGAATTCAACAGTGCAAGTAAGTCAGGTGTCGGCTGCGTCGACAGAGCCAACTCCATACCCGCATCTGCCTCCCCCAAAACCTCCTCCGGTGAATAACATTAAGCCTCAGACATGTCGACACCTAGTATCGACCCACCGACACACACATACAATGCCTCAGTAGGGGACAGGTCCACAAGGAAACCCGGACAGAGAAACACAGAGGGAGTATGCCAGCTCACACCCCAGCGCCCATATATCCCACCAAGGAAAAATATATGTACCAGCGCTGCCCAATTAACCAAATATGCACCAGCTACTGTGTCCCCCCCTCCCGATAAGCTCCCCGTTACTCTGATGGAGCTCGTGGAGGTCCCGGACCAGCGTCTCCTGCCTGCACACGCGGAGAAAATGGCGCCTGTGAGCCGCGCGGCTAAGCTCCGCCCCCTCCCGGCGCGCTTCAGCCCGCCAAATTCAAGCTTACGAAAATGCCGGCGGCGGTCCCGAAAACGGTGCAGATGCACCGAACAAACATCTGCCGGCCCCAGAAGACCCAGTAACATGCTGCCCAGGGCGCCCCAGCGCCCTGCACCCTGTGAGTGTTGGGGGAAATGTGTGTGGGAGCATGGAGCGCAGTCCCGTCCTGAAGTCTTCTGGTCTTCTCATACTCACCCGACTTCTGTCTCCTGTCTTCTGTGAGGGGGGTGACGGCGTGGCTCCGGGAACGAGCAGCTAGGCGCACCAAGTGATCGAACCCTCTGGAGCCAACGGTGTCCAGTAGCCGAGAAGCGGAGCTTTTAAACTAAGAAGAAGTAAGTCCTGCTTCTCTCCCCTCAGTCCCACGATGCAGGGAGCCTGTAACCAGCAGGTCTCCCTGAAAATAAAAAAACCTGACAAAGTCTTTTCCAGAGAAACTCAGGAGAGCTCCCCTAGTGAGTGTCCAGTCACTCCTGGGCACATAATCTAACTGAGGTCTGGAGGAGGGGCATAGAGGGAGGAGCCAGTTCACACCCAGTTTAAGTCTTTTCAGTGTGCCCAAGCTCCTGAGGATCCCGTCTATACCCCATGGTCCTTTTGGAGTCCCCAGCATCCTCTAGGACATAAGAGAAATGTTAGTTGTCGTTGTGAAATGTGTACAACGTGCTGTACCTGGCGCAATGTGTACAACGTGCTGTACCTGGCGCAATGTGTACAACGTGCTGTACCTGGCGCAATGTGTACAACGTGCTGTACCTGGCGCAATGTGTACAACGTGCTGTACCTGGCGCAATGTGTACAACGTGCTGTACCTGGCGCAATGTGTACAACGTGCTGTACCTGGCGCAATGTGTACAACGTGCTGTACCTGGCGCAATGTGTACAACGTGCTGTACCTGGCGCAATGTGTACAACGTGCTGTACCTGGCGCAATGTGTACAACGTGCTGTACCTGGCGCAATGTGTACAACGTGCTGTACCTGGCGCAATGTGTACAACGTGCTGTACCTGGCGCAATGTGTACAACGTGCTGTACCTGGCGCAATGTGTACAACGTGCTGTACCTGGCGCAATGTGTACAACGTGCTGTACCTGGCGCAATGTGTACAACGTGCTGTACCTGGCGCAATGTGTACAACGTGCTGTACCTGGCGCAATGTGTACAACGTGCTGTACCTGGCGCAATGTGTACAACGTGCTGTACCTGGCGCAATGTGTACAACGTGCTGTACCTGGCGCAATGTGTACAACGTGCTGTACCTGGCGCAATGTGTACAACGTGCTGTACCTGGCGCAATGTGTACAACGTGCTGTACCTGGCGCAATGTGTACAACGTGCTGTACCTGGCGCAATGTGTACAACGTGCTGTACCTGGCGCAATGTGTACAACGTGCTGTACCTGGCGCAATGTGTACAACGTGCTGTACCTGGCGCAATGTGTACAACGTGCTGTACCTGGCGCAATGTGTACAACGTGCTCTACCTGGCGCAATGTGTACAACGTGCTCTACCTGGCGCAATGTGTAGAACGTGCTCTACCTGGCGCAATGTGTAGAACGTGTTCTACCTGGCACAGTGTGTATAGGAGGTTCTACCTGGTGCAATGTGTATAAGCGGCACTACTGTGTGGTGTAATGTGAATTGGCACTATTATGTGGTCATGCCCCTTCCCCGTGAAGCCACACCCCTAAAATTTTGTGGCGCGCCTTCGGCGCACATTGCCTATACTTTGCGGTCTGGGAGGTGGGACACCAATTCACTTTCTGCCTAAGGGCACCAAAATGTCTAGTTACACAGCTCTGGTGCAGGGTGTCCTGCATGCTACACAGCCCATCAGCACTGTCACCCCATCCCCCCACCTTGCAACACTTTTGTAGTGTCCAAATAAGATTAAGATTAATAAAAACCTTCATTCCGATGGGACCCAAAAAAAGATCGGTAGGACCCCAATTTTTAAAAGTGAGGGGTCCCTGGGACCCACTTTTTTTATGGCTCAGCGCGATCACTGTAGATACTAGGTCAGTGAGGCAGTCACCAAACAAGACACTACCGTTAAACGGCAGAGACTCCATAGCCTTCTTAGAGTCAGCATCAGCATTCCATTGATGAATCCACAATGCCCTCCTAGCCGAGACTGCCATGGCCCTTGATCCCAAAAGGCCAATATCCCTTGCAGCTTCTTTTAAATATGCTGCAGCGTCCCTGATATGACCCAGAGTCAAAAGCACGTTATCCCTGTCCAGGGAATCTATCTCAGATGACAAGTTAACTGCCCACTTTTCAATAGCGCTACTCACCAATGCCGAAGCAATGGCAGGCCTGAGTAGCGAACCTGTAGTGACAAATGGATTTTAGTGTATTTTCCTGCTTACGATCCGCAGGATCCTTTAGGGCTGCCGTGTCAGGAGACGGAAGCGCCACCTTCTTGGACAGACGCGATAGAGCTTTGTCCACTGTGGGGGTTGACTCCCACTTTTCCCTGTCCCAAGAGGGGAATGGATATGCCACTGGAATTCTTTTGGGGACCTGTACATTCTTATCAGGATTTTCCCAAGCCTTTTCAAAAAGAGCGTTCAGTTCATGAGAGGGAGGAAACGTTACCTCAGGTTTCTTTCCTTTAAACATACAGACCCTAGTATCAGGAACAGCAGGGTCCTCCGTGATATGTAATACGTCTTTTATCACCACAATCATGTACTGAATGCTCTTAGCCAGTTTAGGATTCAATCTGGCATAACTATAGTCGACACTGGAATCAGAGTCCGTGTCGGTATCTGTATCTGCTATCTGGGTAAATGCACGTTTCTGTGACCCCGAAGGGGTCTGAGCTTGTGACAATGCATCCCCCATGTCTGGTTCTTAGACTCAGATTTATCTAATCTCAGATGACAGATTAATGTGTATAGGCCAGTATTCATGGGCCGAAGAGCCGCTCAGCACAACGCGGTGTGTGCCGAGCGTGCAGGGGGAGGCACACATTTCACCCAGCGGGGGAAATGAGCGACCCGCTAGATTGGCCTGCACGGCAGGCCAATCTAGCACCAGCGATAGCGATGCGCGGCTATCGCTGAGGGGGGTACACACGAGTGATCTGTGCTTAAAATCTAAGCAATCTAGTCAGATTGCTTAGATTTTAAGCATGGATCTCTCCGTAAGTACCCCCCTTTAGTCAACCGAGCCACATTTGCATTCAAAACACTCAACATATTTACCCACTCAGCAGTCGGAGGTGCCGACAGAGTCACTCCCACCGCTTTTTCTGTCCCCACTCCGGCTTCCTCCTGGGAAGAGCACTCAGCCTCAGACATATCGACACACATGTACTGACACCTACAATCACACTGGGCTATAGGGGACAGACCCACAGCAAAGCCTGTTAGAGAGAAAAACTTTACATACAATGCCTCAGACCTGTGAGCGCTTTTATAATAAAGATAATAGCACCAAATCCACTGTGCCCCCCCCCCCCCCGTTTTGCACCCTGTTACTTGTACAGCAGTGTGGAAGTCAGGGCCAGCGTCTCTGCAGCTTCTGTGAAGAGAAAATGGCACTGGTCAGAGCTGTGGGGGGGCTAAGCCACGCCCCCTCACCGCCATGCTTCAGTCCCGCTCATTTTAACATATTTATACTGGCGGGGTCTATATTGAGTGCCTAGGCACTTTTCATATAACTTTTACCAGTTACTTTCAGGTCTACATGCTGCCCAGGGCGCCCTCCCTGCACCCTGTTAGTGCCGCTGTGTGTTTGGGAGCATGGCGCGCTGCGTGGTACCTCAAGACCTGAAGTCTTCTGCCGTCACTGAAGTCTTCGGTTCTTCTTTTACTCACCCGGCTTCTTTTTTCTGGCTCTGCAAGGGGGGGTGACGGCGCGGCTCCGGGAACAAGCAGCTAGGCGTACCAAGTGATCGAACCCTCTGGAGCGAATGGTGTCCAGTAGCCTAAGAAGCAGAGCCTTTGAACTCACAGAAGTAGGTCTGCTTCTCTCCCCTCAGTCCCACGAAGCAGGGAGCCTGTTGCCAGCAGATCTCCCTGAACATAAAAAACCTAACATAAGTCTTTTTTCAGAGAAACTCAGTAGAGCTCCCCTGTGTGTGACCAGACTCCCTGGGCACAGAATCTAACTGGAGTCTGGAGGAGGGGCATAGAGGGACGAGCCAGTTCACACCCCTTTTAAAGTCTTAAAATGTCCATGTCTCCTGCAGATCCTGTCTATACCCCATGGTTCTTGAAGCATCCCCAGCATCCTCTATGACGTATGAGAAAAAATAAGAATTTACTTACCGATAATTCTATTTCTCGTAGTCCGTAGTGGATGCTGGGGACTCCGTAAGGACCATGGGGAATAGCGGCTCCGCAGGAGACTGGGCACAAAAGTAAAGCTTTAGAACTACCTGGTGTGCACTGGCTCCTCCCCCTATGACCCTCCTCCAAGCCTCAGTTAGGATACTGTGCCCGGACGAGCGTACACAATAAGGAAGGATTTTGAATCCCGGGTAAGACTCATACCAGCCACACCGTACAACTCGTGATCTAAACCCAGTTAACAGCATGATAACAGAGGAGCCTCTAGAAAAGATGGCTCACTACAGCAATAACCCGATTTTTTGGTAACAATAACTATGTACCAGTATTGCAGACAATCCGCACTTGGGATGGGCGCCCAGCACCCACTACGGACTACGAGAAATAGAATTATCGGTAAGTAAATTCTTATTTTCTCTAACGTCCTAAGTGGATGCTGGGGACTCCGTAAGGACCATGGGGATTATACCAAAGCTCCCAAACGGGCGGGAGAGTGCGGATGACTCTGCAGCACCAAATGAGAGAACTCCAGGTCCTCCTCAGCCAGGGTATCAAATTTGTAGAATTTTACAAACGTGTTCCCCCCTGACCACGTAGCTGCTCGGCAAAGTTGTAAAGCCGAGACCCCTCGGGCAGCCGCCCAAGATGAGCCCATCTTCCTTGTGGAGTGGGCATTTACAGATTTTTGGCTGTGGCAGGCCTGCCACAGAATGTGCAAGCTGAATTGTACTACAAATCCAACGAGCAATAGTCTGCTTAGAAGCAGGAGCACCCAGCTTGTTGGGTGCATACAGGATAAACAGCGAGTCAGATTTTCTGACTCCAGCCGTCCTGGAAACATATATTTTCAGGGCCCTGATAACGTCTAGCAACTTGGAGTCCTCCAAGTCCCTAGTAGCCGCAGGCACCACAATAGGTTGGTTCAGGTGAAACGCTGAAACCACCTTAGGGAGAAACTGAGGACGAGTGCTCAATTCCGCCCTGTCCGAATGGAAAATCAGATAAGGGCTTTTACAGGATAAAGCCGCCAATTCTGACACGCGCCTGGCCCAGGCCAGGGCCAACAGCATGACCACTTTCCATGTGAGATATTTTAACTCCACAGATTTAAGTGGTTCAAACCAATGTGACTTTTGGAACCCAAAAACTACATTGAGATCTCAAGGTGCCACTGGAGGCACAAAAGGAGGCTGTATATGCAGTACCCCTTTTACAACGTCTGAACTTCAGGGACTGAAGCTAGTTCTTTTTGGAAGAAAATTGACAGGGCCGAAATTTGAACCTTAATGGACCCCAATTTCAGGCCCATAGACACTCCTGTTTGCAGGAAATGTAGGAATCGACCCAGTTGAATTTCCTCCGTCGGGCCTTACTGGCCTCACACCACGCAACATATTTTCGCCAAATGCGGTGATAATGTTTTGCGGTTACATCCTTCCTGGCTTTGATCAGGATAGGGATGACTTCATCCGGAATGCCTTTTTTCCTTCAGGATCCGGCGTTCAACCGCCATGCCGTCAAACGCAGCCGCGGTAATCTTGGAACAGACAGGGTCCTTGCTGGAGCAGGTCCCTTCTTAGAGGTAGAGGCCACGGATCCTCCATGAGCATCTCTTGAAGTTCCGGTTACCAAGTCCTTCTTGGCCAATCCGGAGCCACGAATATAGTGCTTACTCCTCTCCATCTTATCAATCTCAGTACCTTGGGTATGAGAGGCAGATGAGGGAACACATACACTGACTGGTACACCCACGGTGTTACCAGAGCGTCTACAGCTATTGCCTGAGGGTCCCTTGACCTGGCGCAATACCTGTCGAGTTTTTTCCAACGGTTTATAATCATGTGGAAGACTTCTGGGTGAAGTCCCCACTCTCCAGGGTGGAGGTCGTGTCTGCTGAGGAAGTCTGCTTCCCAGTTGTCCACTCCCGGAATTGCTGACAGTGCTATCACATGATTTTCCGCCCAGCGAAGAATCCTTGCAGCTTCTGCCATTGCCCTCCTGCTTCTTGTGCCACCCTGTCTGTTTACGTGGGTGACTGCCGTGATGTTGTCCGACTGGATCAACACCGGCTGACCTTGAAGCAGAGGTCTTGCTAAGCTTAGAGCATTGTAAATGGCCCTTAGCTTCAGGATATTTATGTGAAGTGATGTCTCCAGGCTTGACCATAAGCCCTGGAAATTCCTTCCATGTGTGACTGCTCCCCAGCCTCGCAGGCTGCCATCCGTGGTCACCAGGACCCAGTCCTGAATGCCGAATCTGCGGCCCTCTAGAAGATGAGCACTCTGCAACCAACACAGGAGGGACACCCTTGTTCTTGGTGACAGGGTTATCCGCTGATGCAACTGAAGATGCGACCCGGACCATTTGTCCAGCAGGTCCCACTGGAAAGTTCTTGCGTGGAATCTGCCGAATGGGATTGCTTCGTAGGAAGCCACCATTTTACCCAGAACCCTTGTGCATTGATGCACTGAGACTTGGCTCGGTTTTAGGAGGTTCCTGACTAGCTCGGATAACTCCCTGGCTTTCTCCTCCGGGAGAAACACCTTTTTCTGGACTGTGTCCAGGATCATCCCTAGGAACAGAAGACGAGTCGTCGGAACCAGCTGCGATTTTGGAATATTGAGAATCCAATCGTGCTGCCGCAACACTACCTGAGATAGTGCTACACCGACCTCCAACTGTTCCCTGGATCTTACCCTTATCAGGGAATCGTCCAAGTAAGGGATAACTAAAATTCCCTTCCTTCGAAGGAATATCATCATTTCGGCCATTACCTTGGTAAAGACCCGGGGTGCCGTGGACCATCCATACGGCAGCGTCTGAACTGATAGTGACAGTTCTGTACCATAAACCTGAGGTACCCTTGGTGAGAAGGGTAAATTTGGACATGAAGGTAAGCATCCTCGATGTCCCGAGACATCATGTAGTCCCCTTCTTCCAGGTTCGCAATCACTGCTCTGAGTGACTCAATCTTGAATTTGAACCTCTGTATGTAAGTGTTCGAAGATTTTAGATTTAGAATCGGTCTCACCGAGCCGTCCGGCTTCGGTACCACAACAGTGTAGAATAATACCCCGTTCTCTGTTGCAGGAGGGGTACCTTGATTATCACCTGCTGGGAATACAGCTTGTGAATGGCTTCCAAAACTGTCTCCCTGTCAGAAGGAGACATCAGTAAAGCAGACTTTAGGAAACGGCGAGGGGGAGACGTCTCGAATTCCAATTTGTACCCCTGAGATATCACCTGAAGGATTTAGGGGTCTACTTGCGAGTGAGCCCACTGCGCGCTGAAATTCATTGAGACGGGCCCCCCACCGTGCCTGATTCTGCTTGTAAAGCCCCAGCGTCCTACTGAGGGCTTGGCAGAGGCGGGAAAGGGTTTCTGTTCCTGGGAACTGGCTGATTTCTGCAGCCTTTTTCCTCTCCCTCTGTCACGGGGCAGAAATGAGGAACCTTTTGCCCGCTTGTCCACGAAAAGACTGCGCCTGATAATACGGCGTCTTCTCATGTTGCTTCCAAATGCCGTTTGAAATCCGCATCACCTGACCACTGTCGTGTCCATAACCCTCTACTGCAGGCATTCCCAACCACGGTCCTCAAGGCACACCAACAGTGCAGGTTTTACTGATATCCAGGCTGCAGCACAGATGGTTAAATCAAAATACCTGAGCTACTAATTAAGACACCTGTGCTGAAGCCTGGATATCACTAAAACCTGCACTGTTAGTGTGCCTTGAGGACCGTGGTTGGGAAAGCCTGCTCTACTGGTAGAAATGGACAACGCACTTAGACTTGATGCCAGTCGGCAAATATTCCGCTGTGCATCACGCATATATAGAAATGCATCTTTTAAATGCTCTATAGGCAAAAATATACTGTCCCTATCTAGGGTATCAATATTTTCAGTCAGGGAATCCGACCACGCCAACCCAGCACTGCACATCCAGGCTGAGGCGATTGCTGGTCGCAGTATAACACCAGTATGTGTGTAAATACATTTTAGGATACCCTCCTGCTTTCTATCAGCAGGATCCTTAAGGGCGGCCATCTCAGGAGAGGGTAGAGCCCTTACAAGCGTGTGAGCGCTTTATCCACCCTAGGGGGTGTTTCCCAACGCACCCTAACCTCTGGCGGGAAAGGATATAATGCCAATAACATTTTAGAAATTATCAGTTGTTATCGGGGGAAACCCACACATCATCACACACCTCATTTAATTTCTCAGATTCAGGAAAACTACAGGTAGTTTTTCCTCACCGAACATAATACCCCTTTTTTGGTGGTACTCGTATTATCAGAAATGTGTAAAACATTTTTCATTGCCTCCATCATGTAACGTGTGGCCCTACTGGAAGTCACATTTGTCTCTTCACCGTCGACACTGGAGTCAGTATCCGTGTCGGCGTCTATATCTGCCATCTGAGGTAACGGGCGCTTTAGAGCCCCTGACGGCCTATGAGACGTCTGGACAGGCACAAGCTGAGTAGCCGGCTGTCTCATGTCAACCACTGTCTTTTATACAGAGCTGACACTGTCACGTAATTCCTTCCAACAGTTCATCCACTCAGGTGTCGACCCCCTAGGGGGTGACATCACTATTACAGGCAATCTGCTCCGTCTCCACATCATTTTTCTCCTCATACATGTCGACACAAACGTACAGACATACAGCACACACACAGGGAATGCTCTGATAGAGGACAGGACCCCACTAGCCCTTTGGGGAGACAGAGGGAGAGTTTGCCAGCACACACCAGAGCGCTATATATATATATATACAGGGATAACCTTATATAAGTGTTTTTCCCCTTATAGCTGCTGTATCTTTAATACTGCGCGTAATTAGTGCCCCCCCTCTCTTTTTTAACCCTTTCTGTAGTGTAGTGACTGCAGGGGAGAGCCAGGGAGCTTCCCTCCAACGGAGCTGTGAGGGAAAATGGCGCCAGTGTGCTGAGGAGATAAGGCCGCCGATAAGGGGGCGGAGCCTATCTCCCGTTTTTCTATGTATTCTGGCAGGGGTTAAATGCATCCATATAGGCCAGGAGCTATATGTGATGCATTTTTTGCCATCCAAGGTGTTTTTATTGCGTCTCAGGGCGCCCCCCCCCCCCCCCCTCCACCCTCAGTGACCGGAGTGTGAAGTGTGCTGAGAGCAATGGCGCACAGCTGCAGTGCTGTGCGCTGCCTTGTTGAAGACAGGACGTCTTCTGCCGCCGATTTTCCGGACCTCTTCTGTCTTCTGGCTCTGTAAGGGGGCCGGCGGCGCGGCTCTGGGACCCATCCATGGCTGGGCCTGTGATCGTCCCTCTGAAGCTAATGTCCAGTAGCCTAAGAAGCCCAATCCACTCTGCACGCAGGTGAGTTCGCTTCTTCTCCCCTTAGTCCCTCGATGCAGTGAGCCTGTTGCCAGCAGGTCTCACTGAAAATAAAAAACCTAAAACTAAACTTTTCACTAAGCAGCTCAGGAGAGCCACCTAGTGTGCACCCTTCTCGTTCGGGCACAAAATCTTAACTGAGGCTTGGAGGAGGGTCATAGGGGGAGGAGCCAGTGCACACCAGGTAGTTCTAAAGCTTTACTTTTGTGCCCAGTCTCCTGCGGAGCCGCTATTCCCCATGGTCCTTACGGAGTCCCCAGCATCCACTTAGGACGTTAGAGAAATAGAAATCTTTAATCTTCAGGGGCATGGTGGGCCACAAATATCTCAGATTCTTCAAAAGTTGTATGCAATATATCCTTAACAATTCTAAAAAATGTAGCATGGGGACGAATCATTTTTCTTACTTTTAAAAATTCATGGGGCGTTTGATGCACCCTAAAATATATATATATATATATATATATATATATATATATATATATATATATATATATATATATATATATATATATAAATAATGCCTATCAATAAATACACTGTGTATTGTAAGAAACATAATAAATCATTAAGGAGTGGATACAAAGTTGAACACAAGTCAGCCATAAATGTTGTGGTACACACTGTACATTATTTGCATAATTGGAATGGTATGCATCTTTATGAAAGCGCCGCCCCTATCCGTACATATGGGCCCAAATGTATTAAGCCTTAAAAAGTGACCAAGTGGAGACGGATAAAGAGTGATAAATGACCAGCAAACCAGCTTCTGCCATTATTCAAACACAGCCTGTTACATGGCAGTAAGGAAGCCGATTAGTTGGTCATTTATCACTCTTCATCCGTCTCCACTTTTTCACTTTTTGAGGCTTAATACATTTGGGCCCTGGTTTCATAGTGGTCGTTATCAGTGCGCACTTACACCAGTCCTATCCTTGGTGCAAACGATTGGTATGAAAAACAAGCATATTTACATGTCCACACAGCCTGCAATTCCGTGTTGGCACACCCTCTTTGAACTAATGGGCCCTACACACTGGATGAGAATACTGAAAGATATGAACGATCTCGTTTATTAATGAACAAGATACCGTTCATATCTTTCAGTGTGGAGGAACCAGCGATGAATGATGCGCGGTTCCGCGCTTGTTCATCGCTGCTGCCCCGTCGCTTGTGCATGCAGGCCAATATGGACGATCTCGTCCATATTTACCTGCACTGCTATGGAGTCGGGTGATGAGGGGAGTGAAGAAACTTCACTCCCCCCGTCACTGCCCCCCCCCCCCCCCCCCCCCGCTGCCAGGTCGCCCATCAGCCTTATCGGCGGCGGATCATAAAGTGTGTAGGGCCCATTAGCCTATGTTAGAATGCTCAATGTTATGCCTGATATGAAGACGACTCTGCATCGCCCCTATTTACGCATGCTTGATGTCCTCCGTGTAAAACCACACTAGGGGCCTGTATCCGAGTCAGACACAAACCACATGCAATGACTATTTTCCTGTAGTTGAGTGATTTGCTACTGCGCATGCACAAAGAGAAAACCCAGACAGTGCATGCATTACCCTAATACCCCTTTCACATCGCCAAAATAACCCGGCTTTTTACCGGGTTGCTGCCGAGTCGACCCGGCTCGAGGTGCGGTGTGAATGCGCCAGTATAAATATCCCGGGATGTCCAATCCAGTATTTATTCCCGTGTTAAAAGAAGGGTTGAACACGTCGGACCCTGGTTATTGTGCACTAAAATGGTACAGTCCCAGGATATTCTGACCACCCATGAAGCAATAGCGCTGATCGGCTGTTTCTAGTTAGCCGAGGTTTGTTTACAGCACTGCACTGCCAGCACATGTGTCCTAAAGCAATCTGCACAGCTCTGCACTCCTTTGGACCTTATTAACCATGTCAAACTGGGGTGATGATGAAGTCAGGGAGTTGCTGCAGATCAGGGGTGAGGAGGAAATACGTCGGCAGATAACGGGTACAGTCAGGGATGCGATAACATATCGCAGCATCATTAAAATGCTTGCGGCATCAGGCTTTATTAGGTCCCAACAGCAGGTGGTCAATAAGTTGAAGGCACTGAAGAAACAGTTTCACAAGGTTAATGACCACAATAGGAACCGCAGTGGTGCTGCCTGCATGGATTGGCAGTATTTTGAGTTGTGTGCCCATGCCATTGAGTTGTGTGCCATACCGCATTAAGCAACCCTGTGACATTGTCATCCAGTCTGGCTGCCGCTGAAACTAGCTATGCCTATGCTGCAGAACCCCTCAGTCCTGCAGTGACCCCAGAGGCATGGTCATATCCGCCACCATCACCTGCATTGCTTCTGGATGAGCCAACACCCATAGCGGAAGATCCACTGACGATGGGAGAATCCGGTGTGTTGCCTACAACACAGGTGGCTGAGGAGATCCAACCTGGACCTAGTGTGGCCGCAACAACCCCAATGCAGCCTTTACGAGGACCATGTAAGTTAACGATTATAGATTTTCAACAAAATCTGGACATACACTTGTTTTATTATTTGGCTACTTGCCCCCCGATTCCGATGTATATGCCAGAGAAAACGTGTAGTAAGTGGCCAAGTAATAAAATATTAAAAAGTAATTGGAGATGAATTACAACTAAAATAATATTAAAAATGATAAATGTTGCAGTGTATGCAGTGTGTAGGTGGGAGGAGACCACAGACGCTTGCTATCATCACTGCAGTTTTCTATAGCCTCACTGCAATTCGCATTTGTTAAGAAATTTTTGATCTCTTGCACCCACAGTATATACTGTAACGCCACGCAGGAGGAGGCCTAACAAGACAGAACAGGCAGCCAAAGCCATGACGACTGTTCTGCTGGATAAGCTGGAGCAAATGGATGCACCCATGGCAGCCAGGGAAGATGCTTGCATGGACCGTTTCCTGGCAGCGGAACAAACCATGCAAAACAATTAAATGGATCATATTCTTGAGCTACAGAGGGAGAAGCAGGAGTTTCTCATATCTCGGTTTGGTAGTCAACGCTTAGGGCACCCACATAATATGCCTCCCCAATACAGTCCCTCATATCCCCATTTCAATCCTGCACCGTACCCAGCACCATATGAGTATAGTCATCCACAACCACCCCCTACACAGAGGCCGGTAGATCCTAATGCACCAGTGTACCAAGCACCGTATGAGTATACTCATCCTCAACCAACCCCCCCACACAGAGGCCTGTGGACCCTAATGCTCCGGTGTATGAAAATTTACTTTAAACTCCTTGGCTTTTAATTTATTACCAGAGTATTTGCAGACTTGTTGTTGCTGTTATTCTATTTTAGAAAAACGTTAAAACATTTATAATATGCTATTAACATAGTATTATTTTGTATGTACAGTTCTTGTTTTGTATAAAGTAAAAAAGGCGTCACACCTGTTTTGTAAACGCTACTGAAATTTAATTTTTCAACCAAAAAAAAAGTGTAACACAATCAGTTGAACATGGGCACAGAACTTGAATGGGCAAAAACTGGGAACCAATCAAGTCCTTTTAAAATGACATCACACTGGTTTTAACATGGGTGACCCAGGTTGAGCAAAAATAAGATTTTACTTACCGATAAATCTATTTCTCGTAGTCCGTAGTGGATGCTGGGACTCCGTAAGGACCATGGGGAATAGCGGCTCCGCAGGAGACAGGGCACAAAATAAAAGCTTGAGATATCAGGTGGTGTGCACTGGCTCCTCCCCCTATGACCCTCCTCCAAGCCAGTTAGGATACTGTGCCTGGATGAGCGTACATAATAAGGAAGGATATTGAATCCCGGGTAAGACTCATACCAGCCACACCAATCACACCGTACAACTCGTGATCTGAACCCAGTTAACAGTATGATAAATTTAAAGGAGCCTCTGAAAAGATGGCTCAACAATAATAACCCGAATTTTTTGTAACAATAACTATATACAAGTATTGCAGACAATCCGCACTAGGGATGGGCGCCCAGCATCCACTACGGACTACGAGAAATAGATTTATCGGTAAGTAAAATCTTATTTTCTCTAACGTCCTAAGTGGATGCTGGGACTCCGTAAGGACCATGGGGATTATACCAAAGCTCCCAAACGGGCGGGAGAGTGCGGATGACTCTGCAGCACCGAATGAGAGAACTCCAGGTCCTCCTCAGCCAGGGTATCAAATTTGTAGAATTTAGCAAACGTGTTTGCCCCTGACCAAGTAGCTGCTCGGCAAAGTTGTAAAGCCGAGACCCCTCGGGCAGCCGCCCAAGATGAGCCCACTTTCCTTGTGGAATGGGCTTTTACTGATTTTGGCTGTGGCAATCCTGCCACGGAATGTGCAAGCTGAATTGTACTACAAATCCAACGAGCAATCGTCTGCTTTGAAGCAGGAGCACCCAGCTTGTTGGGTGCATACAGGATAAACAGCGAGTCAGTTTTCCTGACTCCAGCCGTCCTGGAAACATATATTTTCAAGGCCCTGACAACGTCCAGCAACTTAGAGTCCTCTAAGTCCCTAGTAGCCGCAGGTACCACAATAGGTTGGTTCATGTGAAATGCAGAAACCACCTTAGGTAGAAATTGAGGACGAGTCCTCAATTCCGCCCTGTCAGAATGAAAATTTAGGTAAGGGCTTTTACATGATAAAGCCGCCAATTCTGACACACGCCTAGCTGAAGCCAAGGCCAACAGTATCGACACCTTCCACGCGAGATATTTTAAATCTACCGTAGACAATGGTTCAAACCAGTGTGATTTTAGAAATCTCAACACAACATTGAGATCCCAAGGTGCCACTGGAGGCACAAAAGGAGGCTGTATGTGCAGCACCCCTTTCACAATGTCTGAACTTCAGGTACTGAAGCCAGTTCTTTCTGGAAGAATATCGACAGGGCCGAAATTTGAACCTTAATGGACCCTAATTTTAGGCCCATAGACAGTCCTGTTTGCAGGAAATGCAAGAAACGACCCAGTTGAAATTCCTGTGTAGGGGCCTTCTTGGCCTCACACCACGCAACATATTTACGCCAAATGCGGTGATAATGTTTTGCGGTTACTTCCTTTCTGGCTTTTACCAGAGTAGGGATGACTTCTTCTGGAATGCCCTTGTCCTTCAGGATCCGGCGTTCAACCGCCATGCCGTCAAACGCAGCCGCGGTAAGTCTTGGAACAGACAAGGCCCCTGCAGTAGCAGGTCCTGTCTTAGAGGTAGAGGCCACGGTTCGTCCGTGAGCATCTCTTGAAGTTCCGGGTACCAAGACCTTCTTGGCCAATCCGGAACCACGAGTATAGTTCTTACTCCTCTCCTTCTTATGATTCTCAATACTTTCGGTATGAGGGGCAGAGGAGGGAATACATACACTGACTGGTACACCCACGGCGTTACCAGAGCGTCCACTGCTATTGCCTGAGGGTGCCTTGACCTGGCGCAATATCTGTCCAGTTTTTTGTTTAGACGTGACGCCATCATGTCCACCTTTGGTCTTTCCCAACGGTTTACAATTTGGTGGAAGACTTCTGGGTGAAGTCCCCACTCTCCCGGGTGAAGGTCGTGTCTGCTGAGGAAGTCTGCTTCCCAGTTGTCCACTCCCGGAATGAACACTGCTGACAGTGCTATCACATGATTTTCCGCCCAGCGAAGAATCCTTGCAGTTTCTGCCATTGCCCTCCTGCTTCTCGTGCCGCCCTGTCTGTTTATGTGGGCGACTGACGTGATGTTGTCCGACTGGATCAACACCGCCTGACCCTGAAGCAGAGGTTTTGCTTGAATTAAGGCATTGTAAATGGCCCTTAGTTCTAGAATGTTTATATGAAGAGATGTTTCCATGCTTGACCACAAGCCCTGGAAATTCCTTCCCTGTGTGACTGCTCCCCAGCCTCTCAGGCTGGCATTTGTGGTTACCAGGATCCAATCCTGAATGCCAAATCTGCGGCCCTCTAGTAGATGAGCCCTCTGAAGCCACCACAGGAGAGACACCCTTGTCCTTGGCGACAGGGTTATCCGTTGATGCATCTGAAGATGCGATCCGGACCATTTTCCCAGTAGATCCCACTGAAAAGTTCTTGCATGGAATCTTCCGAATGGAATCGCTTCGTAAGAAGCCACCATTTTTCCCAGGACCCTTGTGCACTGATGCACTGAGACCTGTCCTGGTTTTAGGAGGTTCCTGACTAGCTCGGATAACTCCCTGGCCTTCTCCTCCGGGAGAAACACCTTCTTCTGGACTGTGTCCAGAATCATTCCTAAGAACAGTAGACGTGTCGTTGGAATCAGCTGCGATCTTGGAATATTTAGAATCCATCCGTGCTGACTTAGCACTACCTGAGATAGTGCCACTCCGACTTCTAACTGTTCCTTGGTTCTTGCCCTTATCAGGAGATCGTCCAAGTAAGGGATAATTAAGATGCCTTTTCTTCGTAGAAGAATCATCATTTCGGCCATTACCTTGGTAAAGACCCGAGGCGCCGTGGACAATCCAAACGGCAGCGTCTGAAACTGATAATGACAGTTTTGTACTACAAACCTGAGGTACCCTTGGTGAGAAGGATATATTGGGACGTGGAGATAAGCATCCTTGATGTCCAGCGACACCATATAGTCCCCCTCTTCCAGGTTCGCTATCACCGCTCTGAGTGACTCCATCTTGAATTTGAACCTTTTTATGTAAGTGTTCAAAGATTTTAGATTTAATATTGGTCTCACCGAGCCGTCCGGCTTCGGTACCACAAATAGTGTGGAATAATACCCCTTCCCCTGTTGTAAGAGGGGTACCTTGATTATCACCTGCTGGGAGTACAGCTTGTGAATGGCTTCCAGAACTGCCTCCCTGTCGGAGGGAGACTTTGGTAAAGCAGACTTCAGGAACCGATGAGGAGGAAACGCCTCGAATTCCAGTTTGTACCCCTGTGATACTACCTGTAGAATCCAGGGATCCACTTGCGAGTGAGCCCACTACGCGTTGAAATTCTTGAGACGGGCCCCCACCGTGTCTGAGTCTGCTTGTAAAGCCCCAGCGTCATGCTGAAGACTTGGCAGAAGCAGGGGAGGGCTTCTGCTCCTGGGAAGCGGCTGCATGGTGCTGCCTTTTTCCTCTTCCTCTGCCCTTGGGCAGAAAAGAGTGACCTTTTGCTCGCTTGTACTTATGGGAACGAAAGGACTGAGTTTGAAAAGACTGTCTTTTTCTGTTGATGTGAAGTAACCTGGGGTAAAAAGGTGGATTTTCCAGCCGTTGCCGTGGCCACCAGGTCTGTTAGACCAGCCCCAAATAACTCCTCCCCCTTATACGGCAATACTTCCATGTGCCGTTTGGAATCTGCGTCCCCTGACCACTGTCTGGTCCATAATGCTCTTCTGGCAGAGATGGACATTGCGCTTACTCTTGATGCCAGGGTACAAATATCCCTCTGCGCATCACGCATATATAGCAATGCATCCTTTAAATGTTCTATAGTTAACAGAATATTGTCCCTATCCAGGGTATCAATATTCTCAGTCAGGGAATCCGCCCATGCGACTCCAGCACTGCACATCCAGGCTGATGCGATTGCTGGTCGCAGTATAACACCAGTATGTGTGTATATACTTTTCAGGATATTTTCCAGCCTCCTATCAGCTGGTTCTTTGAGGGTGGCCGTATCAGGGGACGGTAACGCTACTTGTTTAGATAAACGTGTGAGCGCCTTATCTACCCTAGGGGGTGTTTCCCACCGTGCCCTAACCTCTGGCGGGAAAGGGTATAGTGCTAATAACTTATTAGAAATTAGCTGTTTTTTATCGGGGGAAACCCACGCTTTATCACACACCTCATTTATTTCCTCAGACTCAGGAAAAACTATTGGCAGTTTTTTCACACCCCACATAATACCCGCCTTTGAGGTATTTGTAGTGTCAGAAAGGTTCAATGCCTCTTTCATTGCCGTGATCATGTAACGTGTGGCCCTACTGGACATTACGTTTGTCTCGTCACCGTCGACACTAGATTCAGTATCTGTATCTGGATCCGTGTCGACCCACTGAGGTAGCGCCCGTTTTAGGGCCCCTGAGGGTGTCTGAGACGCCTGAACAGGCACTAATTGATTTGCCGGCTTTCTCATGTCGTCAACAGTTTTTTGTAAATTGCTGACATTATCACTTAATTGCTTAAACACAATCATCCAGTCAGGTGTCGACTCCCTAGGGGGTGACATCACTAACACAGGCAACTGCTCCGCCTCCACCTCATTTTCCTCCTCATACATGTCGACACACGCGTACCGACACACAGCACACACACCGGGAATGCTCTGATAGAGGACAGGACCCTACTTAGCCCTTTGGAGAGACAGAGGGAGAGTCTGCCAGCACACACCCAGCGCTATATATATACAGGGATAACCTTATATAAGTGTTAATCCCTTATAGCTGCTGTTAATCTAGTTATTTGCTGCCAAAATGCCCCCCCTTCTCTTTTTTTACCCTGAATCAGATGCAGTACTGCAGGGGAGAATCAGGGAGCCGTCCTTCCAGCGGAGCTGTGAGGGAATAATGGCGCCAGTGTGCTGAGGAGATAGGCCCCGCCCCTTCACGACGTCCTTAACTCCCGCTTTTTTGTGTAAAATGGCAGGGGAAAAAATACATCCATATAGCCCTGGAGCTATATGTGATGTATTCTTTTTGCCAGCTAAGGTATATGTGTGTTATATTGCGTCTCAGGGCGCTCCCCCCCAGCGCCCTGCACCCTCAGTGACCGGAGTGTGAAGTGTGCTGAGAGCAATGGCGCACAGCTGCGATGCTGTGCGCTACCTTAGTCTTGAAGACAGGATGTCTTCTGCCGCCGCTTTCACCGGACCTTCGTCTCTTCTGGCTCTGTAAGGGGGACGGCGGCGCGGCTCCGGTGACCCATCCAGGCTGAACCTGTGATCGTCCCTCTGGAGCTAACGTCCAGTAGCCTAAGAAGCCCAATCCACTCTGCACTCAGGTGAGTTCGCTTCTTCTCCCCTTAGTCCCACGATGCAGTGAGCCTGTTGCCAGCAGGACTCACTGAAAATAAAAAAACCTAACTAAACTTTTATTCTAAGCAGCTCTGGAGAGCTACCTAGTTTGCACCCTTCTCGGCCGGGCACAAAAATCTAACTGGCTTGGAGGAGGGTCATAGGGGGAGGAGCCAGTGCACACCACCTGATATCTCAAGCTTTTATTTTGTGCCCTGTCTCCTGCGGAGCCGCTATTCCCCATGGTCCTTACGGAGTCCCAGCATCCACTTAGGACGTTAGAGAAAAGGCACCAACACTGCAATAACCCAGGTCAGTATTGCGATGAAAACGTGTCTAATGTGCCCTACACACTGCGCTATTTTAGTGAAATATATGAACGATCTCATTCATTAATGAACAAGATACAGTTCATATCTTTCAGTGTGGAGGCACCAGCGATGAACAATGCGCGGCCCCGCGCTCGTTCATCGCTCTTGCCCCGTCGCCTGCTGGCCAATATGGACGATCACTTCTATGGAGCGGGGGGAGTGAAGAAACTTCATTTTTGTCCCCTAAAGTTACCCCTAGATTTCCTAAAGAACAGGTTGTCAAAGTCATTGTTCACCAGGCTTGCTCAGCATATATTCCTTTCACCATTTTAAAACCATCAAATTAACCTATGATCACTGGCTCTTTTGGACAACCAGCTACCCTTTAGACCAGTGACTGGCAAGAGGCAGCACTCAAGTCTTCATTTGCGGCCAATAGCTACTTCCTACTTTGTCATATTTGTTTGCTATATATTTTTATAACCTCTCCTCAGCCCTTTTCAACAAAGTGTTGTCAAATATATTTATTACTGAAAATAAAAGTAATGTGCTGCCTTTTTCACGGTTAGAAGGCCGCATAAGAGTGTAACTGGTTGTCTGTCACTGTTGTAATCTTTGGTACCTGCAACAACCTTGGTTGCTGTGGGAAACCATTGCCCTTCAAATGGCAGCATAACATGCCAATTTTAAAGGAGAGATGTACTAAGTAGTGAAAAGAGTGGAGAAGTTTTCCATGGCAACCAATCAGCATTAAAGTAACATTTAGAATTTGCATACTATAAAATTTATACAGAGCAGCTGACTGCCTATGGCAACCAATGGTGTCTCATGCTGTCATTTGAAAGACAAAGGTTTACCATGGCAACCAACTTCTCCACTCTTTTCACTGCTTAATACATATCCCCCTTAGGATTGGTGTGTTATGCCGTCATTTGAAGGACAATCGTTTCCCATGGCACCAGGATTTTCCACTGGCTTACTTCTCCATTCTCTTCACTGCTTTGTACAGATCCCCCTTAATCATACTACCAGCTGCACAATTTTTTAAGCCGATGTCACCATTGAAATTCCCTGCAATATCATGGACAGGAGTATCATAACATCCCGCCCCTTATAGTATCCACACTGGCGGTTATTAACGCTGAATGCATGACTAATTATGCAAGGTACAGCTCTTCCGATAAGAGCTGTCCCTTGGGAGAGAGGATGTTCCGTTATATCACCCAGGAGTCCTATGGTGCAAACACTTCGGCCAGCCAGTGCATGTAGAAGCCACAAGAGAACACATTCTTTGGATCCCTCTCAGGAGCCCATCACGCACAAGCTCTGGAAAGTTTTGCTTTCTGGAGCTTGGTTGGCAATGGCACACTGCAGCCCCATAGCATTTTGAACTTGAGTTTAGTACCCATGTCTGCCAATCTGAACTGAATGGGAGCATATTCATGAAGACTTATGGTAGCCATAGCAAATTAGATGGTGGCCAGATAGGAAAAATGAAAACAATACTAAAAATTTTAACGGCGAGACACAGCATGCAGACGATGGGAACCCCAAAAGTGTAATCCCAACAGATTTTAGAAAGTACTGTAACCCTAATCCACCCCTCCGGCAGCCTTAGTCTAACCCAAATACTTACAGTCAGGATTTTGACTACATCCCCCTACAAGTAGGGTGCAAACAAGTCATACAGTTTGCAGGATGGGTAAATTATGCCTACTCAGCCAAACAATGGGAAGTCTTTCAAAGTTTCCCTACTGGGAAAAACTTGACTTATGACATACCTCCTAACATGACCCTCTCCAGGAGGGACAGAATGCTCTGCTCCTGGACTTCCCTCTTAATGTATGCTTGCCATTACCTGTGATGAAACACCTTTCTTATCCATGATTAACCTGTTTAAAAATAAGATTTTACTCACCGGTAAATCTATTTCTCGTAGTCCGTAGTGGATGCTGGGGACTCCGTAAGGACCATGGGGAATAGCGGCTCCGCAGGAGACTGGGCACAGCTAAGAAAGATTTAGGACTACCTGGTGTGTACTGGCTCCTCCCACTATGACCCTCCTCCAGACTTCAGTAAGGATACTGTGCCCGGAAGAGCTGACACAATAAGGAAGGATTTTGAATCCCGGGTAAGACTCATACCAGCCACACCAATCACACCGTATAACTCGTGATAATATACCCAGTTAACAGTATGAACACAACAGAGCCTCTCAAAAGATGGCTCAACAATAACCCTTGTAGGTAACAATAACTATATACAAGTATTGCAGACAGTCCGCACTTGGGACGGGCGCCCAGCATCCACTACGGACTACGAGAAATAGATTTACCGGTGAGTAAAATCTTATTTTCTCTGACGTCCTAGTGGATGCTGGGGACTCCGTAAGGACCATGGGGATTATACCAAAGCTCCCAAACGGGCGGGAGAGTGCGGATGACTCTGCAGCACCGAATGAGAGAACTCAAGGTCCTCCTCAGCCAGGGTATCAAATTTGTAGAATTTTGCAAACGTGTTTGCCCCTGACCAAGTAGCAGCTCGGCAAAGTTGTAAAGCCGAGACCCCTCGGGCAGCCGCCCAAGAAGAGCCCACTTTCCTCGTGGAATGGGCTTTTACAGATTTAGGCTGCGGCAGGCCAGCCACAGAATGCGCAAGCTGAATTGTGCTACAAATCCAGCGAGCAATAGTCTGCTTAGGATAAATAGCGAGTCAGTCTTCCTGTCTCCAGCCGTCCTAGAAACATAAATTTTCAAGGCCCTGACTACGTCCAGTAACTTGGAGTCCTCCAAGTCCCTAGTAGCCGCAGGCACCACGATAGGTTGGTTCAAGTGAAAAGCTGATAACACCTTAGGAAGAAACTGGGGACGAGTCCTCAATTCTGCCCTATCCATATGGAAAATCAAATAGGGGCTTTTACATGACAAAGCCGCCAATTCTGACACACGCCTTGCCGAAGCCAAGGCCAAAAGCATGACCACTTTCCACGTGAGATATTTTAAATCCACGGTTTTGAGTGGCTCAAACCAATGTGACTTTAGGAAACCCAACACCACGTTGAGATCCCACGGTGCCACTGGAGGCACAAAAGGAGGCTGAATATGCAGCACTCCCTTGACAAATGTCTGAACTTCAGGCAGTGAAGCCAGTTCTTTTTGGAAGAAAATCGACAGAGCCGAAATCTGGACCTTAATGGAACCCAGTTTTAGGCCCATAGTCACCCCTGACTGTAGGAAGTGCAGAAAACGACCTAGCTGGAATTCCTCCGTTGGGGCCTTCCTGGCCTCACACCACGCAACATATTTTCGCCATATATGCGGTGATAATGTTGTACGGTTACATCTTTCCTAGCTTTAATAAGCGTAGGAATGACTTCCTCCGGAATACCCTTTTCTTTTAGGATCCGGTGTTCAACCGCCATGCCATCAAACGCTGCGTTAAGTCTTGGAACAGACAGGGCCCCTGCAGCAGCAGGTCCTGTCTGAGCGGCAGAGGCCATGGGTCCTCTGAGATTAATTCTTGAAGTTCCGGGTACCAAGACCTTCTTGGCCAATCTGGGACAATGAAAATAGTTCTTACTCCTCTTTTCTCTATTATCCTCAGTACCTTGGGTATGAGAGGAAGAGGAGGGAACACATAAACCGACCGGTACACCCACGGTGTCACTAGAGCGTCCACAGCTATCGCCTGAGGGTCTCTTGACCTGTGTTGACATATAGGTAATTGTCCGCACTCAATATAATATTAGGGCAATGGATGTTGTCTGAATCAAAATATAATTCATTATAAATAGGCGATGTAACCATAGTGAACATGCATAGGAAGTATCGATCTAGTTAGATGGTATATATGTGTATGCTTTTGTGTGTATAGGCATAGTAGGGAATAATGTAATGCAATGTCTGCATACAGATATATGTCTGTAGCAAATGAATAATTTGATTCTGATAGATAAAATCAGCAAGCCACTTGGTTTAGGTCACTTCAAAGGCACACAGGTAATGGCATGCGCAAGGAAGTGCCTAAGACTACAATCAGGAATCTGCATATCCTGAGCAATGTATGTTATTCGGCCTTCTGCTTTGAGACAATGACTCCTAGGATCAATTGAATTAACGAAGTCTCAAATGTTGATGAACACTAGCAGTATTTACACTCCAAAATAACCAAAGGAAAACCTTGATAGACAAACAAATATCAGACGCTATGACTCCAGAATTCACCCCCTGCTCGTCACTGTTGAACAAATTATCTGATATGTTTTACAACACCTTTGAATATGTAAATTGGGATTGTTAAAGTTGGGATATAAGACAGGGTTTGGAGCAGTCTTTAGTTAGTGCAGAGGGAAAGAGACAAGGAAAGGATCCTAAGACATCAGAAGAAGGTAGCTATGCATTTAACCCTCAATAATTCTTGCAAGTGTACAGTATGTGTGTTAATTGTTTAAGTTTGTAATATTGTTTGTGTTTGTTTAATATGTACTGCAGTTAATAATAATTATAGGATTTATTATCATTGTGTTTTTCATATCTTTTATTTTGTATACCTAGAATAAAGTGTTATTGAAATAGAGCTATTATTCCATGGTTCAAACTCATTTTTTGGAATCTCTAAATCATACAAATCTGCATATATTATATAAGGCTCTGCAAAGTTGGACAATATATTTATACCCCTAAGGTATAGAGCATTGATATATCAAATGAGCCAGAAGGATACATCCCTGCATAAAGTATATTTACCATGTGCACAGATGTATTGCTTGGACAGTAATTGTTTTCAGTAGCTATATTCATACCCACATAGTCAATGAGCCAGGATTATATATCTCTGTAAAGTATAATTACACTTTACCTTGACATATCTCTTGGACAAGTAGATATATAATTCCTAAACCCAAATGAGCCAATCACATGCATATGTATAGGAATGTTCATATAATGTACATTGCTGTGTGATTGGACTAGTGCTAATCTCTGCCCCTTTAGCTATGAGCCAACCTAATTTGTAAGCCTATTATAATATATTCGCAGATGTAGGATACATAAAGCATAAATCAATATATGATATAATAAATAAGATTCCACACTTCAATAATTGGCACCCCAGATGGGACCATGGAATAATTTGGTATCTATTTTAAACTAACATAATATCTATTAGGAAGCAGCACCAATGGCTATAAGCCTGCTGGCAAAGTACAAGATCACAGTGGAATAGGTTACAAATGAGAATAAAGAATTTAAAGGCCTAGAATAGAAAATGTGCACAGTGGAAATTAGTATTTCCAAATAAATGTATAAATGTACCAGGTATTAGAGTTTAACCTTAAGACACCGGTCAATCTTAAGGAGAGGATACCTTCAGTACTAAAAACAAAGAATATATAAATTTAGCATTGTAATGTTAAATATGCAAAAAGTTGCAGCAGCATTAGGAAAAATGCGCAGAACTGCGGATTTAGAAGCCAAACAGAAATGTAAAGAAGGATCAGGTTCACGTCTTCGTAAGGCGTGCCTGACCATTAATGCAAAAATGCATTCATTATTTAAGTCCCTTAAACAGAAAAATAAACAGAAACAGTTTGGGGCAGAAGCAAAAAGCCTGGCAGATTGTAAGCAAACTGTCATGACCTCTCAGGAGGAGATAAAAGAAAGTACAAGGGAGAACATTGTAGATGTAGGTGAGACTCAGGACAGCATTGTCCATGTGCAGCACACAGAGTCTGCTATGGTCACACAGACCACCAGCAGAACAGCCTCTGTGGTAAAGGAAGAAAGTAGCAATGTGCCGGATGTGTCTATCATCAGACAGCACATTAATGTAAAGGAGGTAGCAGCAATAGGAGATGTCCCCTATACTGTTTCTACTAAAGGGGAAGATTATTGTAACTCAGATTATGAGTATTCTGCTGAATACACTCTCAGAGTTCCCAATGTAAATGAAGAATTTGTTATGCCCTTAGGCAAAGGTGAATTGTCAGCAGATTTAAACACTGATAGCAGCAGTACAGTGCACACAGGGGTGGAGAAGTTCCCCATGGTGAAAACTCCCATGGCAACCAGAGTTGCAAACCTTGAAATGTATTTACCTGGAAACATGTTTAAAGGGGAAATCCATGAAATTAATTCAGGAATGCATGTTTACAAACAAGGTTCCCAAACTTTTGTAACCCCCACACAACACTCAGAGACATCTAGTGATGGTGCAAATGTTTGCATGCTCTCAGAGAGACCACATGCAGAGTGTCATTCTGCAAACCACACACCAATTAACAATGACAAAAAGGATCACCAGGATGAAAATGTTTTTATGCCCTGGTGCCATAACCATTTTATTACAGGTGTGGAAAGACAGAAAGCCCTGGGACCTGCAATACATATTTGGCAAAGTCTAACAAGTTTCTCTCCCCACAAAAGTAGGTTTTTTCAGAAGCTCCAAGATTCTTCCAGACTAAGGAGCCATGCCAAGCAGCAAACGCTATGGTTGAAGACAGTCTGGGCCCAGGCTACGTCACAAGGGAGTATGGTCACAAGTGAATACGGTAGTATCATTCCTTTACTTGTTAGATCCAATGTAGCCATTGTTTGCTTTGATGTTCAAACAGCCACAGTTTCCAAATTAAACCAGCATCATATCTGCAGCGACAATTGTGCTGTCATTGACACACAATGTGACAGGAAAGATTGGCACAGGCCAGAAACAATTGTTTGTTTGTTTGTTCTTCAATCTTTAAAGACACATTTGTAAATTCTGTACCTGATAACATGCAGCAGATAGGACAGAATGCATAGCGAGCTATGTTAAATCACTGTATAAATATCTGTGATATTCATTGTATGTATTTTTGTTTGATTCATAGTAATCCTGGCAACCTGTATACAGAATGGTGCAAGACTCCAATTTACAAGGCAAAAGGTCTTCATTAACCCTTTCATCGCTGCTATCCAGCAAAATCTACATAGCATCCCTAAAGACTGATATATGGACAAATCCTCAAGGAGTTTTCCAGGTTCACAAGAAAGGGGAATGTTTTCATTAACCTTTTCATCACAAGTAATCATTACTTGTCTTTCAAACTACATGTACATTCCCACAACAGTGTACAGCACATCTCATCACTGTGATTATACAGAACTGTCTCATCCCTTCATATACCTTAATCACATATATGTAAACATTTGTCTGAGATATATTTTATATCATTGTATTATATACCTTGTAAATATTTGATTTTTTTTTATATTACACAATAGATACTACCTATGCTTCCTTCGTAAAAGCTTCAAAAGTAATTAAATATCTAAAACAGGATGGTATACCACGTTTTAACAAATTGGGACAAGATTATTAAGTGGGATGAATAATTCTCTTAATAAAGACTGTAACAAGTCAAAGGGAATTATTTGTAGCGTAACAGGGTCAACTGTATATGCACATGGCTGCATATAAAATAATATTGGATGGAATTAGATATATTTAAAGCCATTCCTAAATGATATTTAATATCTATTTGAAGCAAAATTGTATTCATTTATTGTATTGATAGCATGTTACTATATACACATCAAAAGCATTTTAAATAATTATTAGTCAAAATATAGGTAGGATAGAAAACGCCTTTATATGGGTTAAACTGGTATAGGGTTATTTAAGATTGAGATGTATAAATAGGTTCAAGGTAGAATAAGGAGACTTAAGACTGCATGGTAATTTATTCAGTGAGGAAATACAGAACAGAGTAGGTGTACTACTCACAGCCATTTGTGGTACTATTGCCCGAAGACAATTAAGACCTACTATTAACAAGGAAAGAAAGAAAGAAAGAAAGAAAGAAAGAAAGAAAGAAAGAAAGAAAGAAAGAAAGAAAGAAAGAAAGAAAGAAAGAAAGAAAGAAAGAAAGAAAGAAAGAAAGAAAGAAAGAAAGAAAGAAAGAAAGAAAGAAAGAAAGAAAGAAAGAAAGAAAGAAAGAAAGAAAGAAAGAGAAAAAAAAAAAAAAAAAAAAAAAGACTTTCATATATGCCTGTTCTATTCAAAATCACAACCTGTTTGTGCAAAAGCAATATGGACACTTGTCACAACTGCGGCATTGGAAAAACATTTAAAGGACGCACAAGGCTAAAGACCATTACTGAGGGTCGTCACAAGTACTGAATGTTCAAGACACAGCACTCGACGTACACAGCCCTCTGCCTCAAACAGCGAAATGGCAAGCAAAGGAGCAGCTGCTATGAAGAATTCTACTTCAACTGCCTCCATAATGCAAACGCAAGGCGTCTCCAATTGCAAGCAAATCACGCAGATGACAGTCTTATCCCAATAAATTGCTACAGCCAAGAACAGCAAAAATGTCCAAACGTACTGATCCAGATACAGAAAAAAGGTCTACAATTGGGCTATGGTATTCCAAATGTCTGTAGAAATTAGTTTTCCTCATGAATACTGAATAAAAACCTCAGTCTTGTCTGCTTTAGTTAAAAGTAAAAGTAGAATAAGGTTAGGTAAGCTAAGAATTTTTTGAGATTTTTAAAATCATAATGGTTATTATTATTACACTTATGGTATATATTATGGTTACAACAAAAGTTATGTTTTGAAGAAATTTTTAAATGTATTTGGAAGCAATTACGCTAGTTTAATGTGTGGCCAATCAAAATAATTTCTCATGGCCACAAGGGGGCGACTGTTGACATATAGGTAATTGTCCGCACTCAATATAATATTAGGGCAATGGATGTTGTCTGAATCAAAATATAATTCATTATAAATAGGCGATGTAACCATAGTGAACATGCATAGGAAGTATCGATCTAGTTAGATGGTATATATGTGTATGCTTTTGTGTGTATAGGCATAGTAGGGAATAATGTAATGCAATGTCTGCATACAGATATATGTCTGTAGCAAATGAATAATTTGATTCTGATAGATAAAATCAGCAAGCCACTTGGTTTAGGTCACTTCAAAGGCACACAGGTAATGGCATGCGCAAGGAAGTGCCTAAGACTACAATCAGGAATCTGCATATCCTGAGCAATGTATGTTATTCGGCCTTCTGCTTTGAGACAATGACTCCTAGGATCAATTGAATTAACGAAGTCTCAAATGTTGATGAACACTAGCAGTATTTACACTCCAAAATAACCAAAGGAAAACCTTGATAGACAAACAAATATCAGACGCTATGACTCCAGAATTCACCCCCTGCTCGTCACTGTTGAACAAATTATCTGATATGTTTTACAACACCTTTGAATATGTAAATTGGGATTGTTAAAGTTGGGATATAAGACAGGGTTTGGAGCAGTCTTTAGTTAGTGCAGAGGGAAAGAGACAAGGAAAGGATCCTAAGACATCAGAAGAAGGTAGCTATGCATTTAACCCTCAATAATTCTTGCAAGTGTACAGTATGTGTGTTAATTGTTTAAGTTTGTAATATTGTTTGTGTTTGTTTAATATGTACTGCAGTTAATAATAATTATAGGATTTATTATCATTGTGTTTTTCATATCTTGTATTTTGTATACCTAGAATAAAGTGTTATTGAAATAGAGCTATTATTCCATGGTTCAAACTCATTTTTTGGAATCTCTAAATCATACAAATCTGCATATATTATATAAGGCTCTGCAAAGTTGGACAATATATTTATACCCCTAAGGTATAGAGCATTGATATATCAAATGAGCCAGAAGGATACATCCCTGCATAAAGTATATTTACCATGTGCACAGATGTATTGCTTGGACAGTAATTGTTTTCAGTAGCTATATTCATACCCACATAGTCAATGAGCCAGGATTATATATCTCTGTAAAGTATAATTACACTTTACCTTGACATATCTCTTGGACAAGTAGATATATAATTCCTAAACCCAAATGAGCCAATCACATGCATATGTATAGGAATGTTCATATAATGTACATTGCTGTGTGATTGGACTAGTGCTAATCTCTGCCCCTTTAGCTATGAGCCAACCTAATTTGTAAGCCTATTATAATATATTCGCAGATGTAGGATACATAAAGCATAAATCAATATATGATATAATAAATAAGATTCCACACTTCAATACCTGGCGCAATATTTTTCTAGCTTTTTGTTTAAGCGGGACGCCATCATGTCCACCTGTGGCTTTTCCCAACGGTTTACAATCAGTTGGAAGACTTCTGGATGAAGTCCCCACTCTCCCGGGTGGAGGTCGTGCCTGCTGAGGAAGTCTGCTTCCCAGTTGTCCACTCCCGGAATGAACACTGCTGACAGTGCTAACACGTGATTTTCCGCCCATCGGAGAATCCTTGTGGCTTCTGCCATCGCCGTCCTGCTTCTTGTGCCGCCCTGTCGATTTACATGGGCGACTGCCGTGATGTTGTCTGACTGGATCAGAACCGGCTGGTTTTGAAGCAGGAGCTTTGCTTGACTTAGGGCATTGTAAATGGCCCTCAGTTCCAGAACATCTATGTGTAAGGAAGTCTCCTGACTTGACCAAAGTCCTTGGAAGTTCCTTCCCCGTGTGACTGCACCCCAGCCCCGAAGGCTGGCATCCGTGGTCACCAGGACCCAGTCCTGTATGCCGAATCTGCGGCCCTCTCTGAGATGAGCACTCTGCAGCCACCACAGCAGAGACACCCTGGTCCTTGGAGACAGGGTTATCAACCGATGCATTTGAAGATGCGATCCGGACCATTGGTCCAACAGGTCCCACTGAAAGGTTCTGGCATGGAACCTGCCGAATGGAATCGCTTCGTAGGAAGCTACCATCTTTCCCAGGACTCGCGTGCAATGATGCACCGACACCTGTTTTGGTTTCAGGAGGCCTCTCACTAGAGATGACAGCTCCTTGGCTTTCTCCTCTGGGAGAAACACTTTTTTCTGGACTGTGTCCAGAATCATCCCCAGGAACAGTAGACGTGTCGCCGGAACCAGCTGAGACTTTGGAATATTCAGAATCCAACCGTGCTGGTGTAGCACCTCCTGAGATAATGCTACGCCGACCAACAACTGCTCTCTGGACCTCGCCCTTATCAGGAGATCGTCCAAGTATGGGATAATTAAAACTCCCTTTTTTCGAAGGAGTATCATCATTTCGGCCATTACCTTGGTAAATACCCTCGGTGCCGTGGACAGGCCGAACGGCAACGTCTGGAATTGGTAATGACAATCCTGTACCACAAATCTGAGGTACTCCTGGTGAGGTAAATGGGGACATGCAGGTAAGCATCCTTGATGTCCAGAGATACCATGTAATCTCCCTCTTCCAGGCTTGCAATAACCGCCCTGAGCGATTCCATCTTGAACTTGAATTTTCTTAAATATGTGTTCAAGGATTTCAAATTTAAAATGGGTCTCACCGAACCGTCCGGTTTCGGTACCACAAACATTGTGGAATAGTAACCCCGTCCTTGTCGAAGTAGGGGCACCTTGACTATCACCTGCTGGGAATACAGCTTGTGAATTGCCTCTAACACAGCCTCCCTTTCTAAAGGAGTCGTTGGTAAGGCAGATTTGAGGAAACGGCGGGGGGGGGGGGGGGTGTCTCGAATTCCAGCCTGTACCCCTGAGATACCACTTGAAGGATCCAGGGATCTACCGGTGAGCGAGCCCACTGATTGCTGAAGTTTTTGAGACGGCCCCCCACCGTACCTGGCTCCACCTGCTGAGCCCCAGCGTCATGCGGCGGACTTAGCAGAAGAAGCGGGGGAGGACTTTTGTTACTGGGAAGTGGCTGTATGCTGCAGCTTTTTTCCCCTACCTCTGCCTCTGGGCAGAAAGGACGCGCCTCTACCCAGTCTGCTCTTTTGGGGGCGAAAGGACTGCACCTGATAATACGGTGCTCTCTTTGGTTGTGAGGGGACATGTGGCAAAAATGCTGACTTCCCAGCTGTTGCTGTGGACACCAAGTCTGAAAGACCATCCCCGAACAACTCCTCACCCTTATAAGGCAAAACTTTTATGTGCCTTTTAGAATCTGCATCACCTGTCCACTGCCGGGTCCATAACCCTCTCCTGGCACAAATGGACAGTGCACTTATTTTTGATGCCAGCCGGCAAATATCCCTCTGTGCATCTCTTATGTAAAAGACAGCGTCTTTAATATGCTCTACGTTTAGCAATATAGTGTCCCTGTCTAGGGTGTCAATGTTTTCTGACAGGGAGTCTGACCATGCAGCAGCAGCACTGCACATCCATGCTGAGGCAATAGCTGGTCTCAGTATAATACCAGTGTGTGTATATATAGCTTTCAGGAGAGCCTCCTGCTTTCTGTCAGCAGGTTCCTTTAGGGCGGCCGTATCTTTGGACTGCAGTGCCACCTTTTTTGATAAGCGCGTAAGTGCTTTATCCACCCTAGGGGGTGTTTCCCAACGTGACCTATCCTCTGGCGGGAAAGGGTACGCCATTAGTTATTTTTTTGAAATTACCAATTTTTTATCGGGGGAAGCCCACGCTAGTTCACACACTTCATTCAATTCTTCAGAAGGGGGAAAAACTACTGGTAGTTTTTTCTCCCAAAACATAATACCCTTTTTGTGGTACCTGGGGTCACCTCAGAAATGTGTATAACATTTTTCATTGCCTCAATCATATAACGAGTGGCCCTATTGGACATTACATTAGTCTCTTCATCGTCGACACTGGTATCAGTATCCGTGTCGACATCTGTGTCTTCCATCTGAGGTAGCGGGCGTTTTAGAGCCCCTGATGGCTTTTGAGACGTCTGGGCAGGCACGGGCTGAGAAGCCGGCTGCCCCGCATTTGGCATGTCGTCAAATTTTTTATGTAAGGAATCGACACTTTCGCGTAATTCCTTCCACAAGTCCATCCACTCCGGTGTCTGCCCCGCAGGGGGTGACAACACATTTATAGGCACCTGCTCCTCCTCCACATAAGTCTCATCAAACATGTCGACACAGCCGTACCGACACACCGCACACACACAGGGAATGCTCTGACAGAAGACAGGACCCCACAAAGCCCTTCGGGGAGACAGAGAGAGAGTATGCCAGCACACACCAGAGCGCTATATAAATCAGGGATTAACTAAATGATATCCCCGTATAGCTGCTATATGTATATTGCGCCTAAATTTAGTGCCCCCCCCTCTCTTTTTTACCCTTTTCTGTAGTGTAGACTGCAGGGGAGAGCCAGGGAGCTTCCTTCCAGCTGAGCTGTGAGGGAGAAATGGCGCCACTGTGCTGTGGGAGATAGCTCCGCCCCTTTTTCGGCTGCCTTTTCTCCCGCTTTTTTATGGATTCTGGCAGGGGTATTTATCACATATATAGCCTCTGGGGCTATATATTGTGATATATTTGCCAGCCAAGGTGTATTTATTGCTTCTCAGGGCGCCCCCCCCCAGCGCCCTGCACCCTCAGTGACCGGAGTGTGAAGTGTGTATGAGGAGCAATGGCGCACAGCTGCAGTGCTGTGCGCTACCTTGGTGAAGACTGATGTCTTCTGCCGCCGATTTTCCGGATTCTTCTTGCTTCTGGCTCTGTAAGGGGGCCGGCGGCGCGGCTCCGGGACCGAACACCAATGGCCGGTTCCATGCGGTCGATCCCTCTGGAGCTAATGGTGTCCAGTAGCCTAAGAAGCCCAAGCTACCACCAGTTAGGTAGGTTCGCTTCTTCTCCCCTTAGTCCCTCGCTGCAGTGAGTCTGTTGCCAGCAGACCTCACTGTAAAATAAAAAACCTAAAATATACTTTCTCTCTAGGAGCTCAGGAGAGCCCCTAGTGTGCATCCAGCTCGGCCGGGCACAGGATTCTAACTGAAGTCTGGAGGAGGGTCATAGTGGGAGGAGCCAGTGCACACCAGGTAGTCCTAAATCTTTCTTAGCTGTGCCCAGTCTCCTGCGGAGCCGCTAATCCCCATGGTCCTTATGGAGTCCCCAGCATCCACTAGGACTTCAGAGAAACAGGTGATGGCAATAATTTAAGAGAAAAGTCCAGAAACAGAGCATTGTGTCCCTACTGGAGAGGATCATGTTCGGAGGTATGACTTATGACTCAAGGTAAGAATCCATAAAAAAAACATAACCAGCTATTTACTCCAAAGTAGAGTGCAGAAAAAATATACAAGTTGCCTTGGAAACAGAAAACACTAGTGTCTAATATATTCAATTACGCCGACAGCAGTTTTGGATACGGTGACGGTACAACTCTATATACATAAACACTAATATGCACTCTCTGAAGTTGCACTCCACTGTAATGTATGTTCCACAAGCACAACATTGAGCAAACTGGTCTCACAGCTGCAACATTAACTTAAGCAACATAGAGGCGCAAGCTCCTAACACCCATCCCTGTCAGAAGCACCACTTCCTAAAGCTTAGCCTAATACCACACAGATAAAGCTGTGGCCTACCATTACCCAGAACTGACTGGTTGAAGAACCAACAACCTGTTACAGCAGGGTCAGGCAACCCACGTCTTAGGGGAACTGCAAGTCCCAGCAAAAACCTAGCTGGGACCAGCAGTACTACATACAGTATATCACAGCAACTTCATACCAGTAAGCTAACGACAAGAGATCTCTCACCAGACATGACAGTCACAATAGTGTGTGCCTCTACATGAGCCAGCCGAGCTGTCACTGTGACATGTCATGACAGATCGTGACAGCACACAGCGCTTACAGGCCGCACTGCCCACCCCAACAGGTACTACGAGGCCAGCATTACCTGCAGCCGCTGCTGCTGCTGCTGCTCCCACACCCACCGCCGCTGCCTCCTCCTTCTCCTCCACCCGCTGCTGCTCCTGTCTCTCAGCTCAGCGACGCCAGCCCCACCGCTCAGCGTCCACCTCGCACCGAGCCCCGCCCTCGTCCTGAAACGCCGACGTCACACGCACAGCGCGAGCAGCAGCCAATCAGAGAGGAGGCTCGTTCCCGGCACGCTGCTGTCCTGTGGCCGTGACGTGGCGGGTTCGAAAAAGGCGGGAGCCCGACACAGTCACGTGACGGAGCCTTCTTGCTGGCTGGAGCAGCATGGCTCTGTTGGACGATGCCTTGTATTGCATTGTAGTAATAGGCGCCCCTGCTTTTGAAGATGTCCTTGACAGTATCTCTGTTGTTGATTTATCGATACGTGTGTGAGGTACGGCTTCATATTTGTTGAGGGCAAGTATTTAACCATGTCAGACCCTGATGTATTTTTTATTTTTTTTTACAATGTATTTGAATAAAAATATATTAAAACCATTTTGATTTCAAATTGGACAGAGTTTAAGCAGAGAGAGGGCATGGTAATCAAGTTTTGCGCATGTTATCTCCGCACACTTTCATGGCCTTTAGGCACGACCGTTGACCATTGATGGTGAGCAGTGCCGTAACTGGCTATGTGCGAGAGGGGCATTGCACACAGCGCAATGCGCTGTGAGGCGGAAAAAATCTCCCCCCCGTGCACACAGATAACGATGATCGGATCGTCTACTGCGCTACCTGGGCTGTCACTGGCGCTAGCTGCTATCTTCAAGTTCCCCTACTGTCACTCACACCCTCTCCCGCTGCGCCAGCCAACCAGTCTGACTCACAGACGTGTGGGCGGCTGGCCGCACAGCCCACCCATCGTCATGCTCCGACGCGCACCTTCCTCCCTTCCTTCCTCACCGCCCGCCCTGCGCTGGTCGCGAGCGCTCAGTCTCTCCACGTGTGTTCCTTGCCCTGCCATCGCTGACACACGCCAGGAGCTGTAGGACTAGTCTCTGAGCCACTGCTGGAGCAGGACAGTGGTATACTGGTCAGAGTGAGTGAGACAGTAGACTTGACCACTCACTGTTTACTGCAGGGGCATGTGAGGTGTTCAGGCTAGCCGGGGGGGAGGGGGGGGAATTCTGTAGAAGAAAAAAAAAGGGAAGTAGGGTTACCTTATGAGAGAGAGATTTTATATATATATTATATATATATAAATATGTTTAGAATGAAAAAAATTGCGCCACTTGTGAGGATAATATCACCTGTGTGTTTATCTGGCAATTAAAAATAATAAATAGTTCAATATATATATATATTATATAAAATAACACTCCACAAATCTATGGGCGTCAGCTGTTCCCCAGGAGTACAGGGGTGGTAAATCCCTGAAGATAGTTTAAAATAGAAAAATGTTGAGGGGTTCTAAGCGACCAACGGTGTTTATACAGCTATTTAAAAGAATAGTACCCAGTGTATAAAGAATATATATACAATTTATTATAATCACAGGAGCCAATAAAAAAGAAAAAAAATGTTTCTAAAAATATTCACATCTGACATATACCAAAATAATTGGTTTCATAGGAACACAAAAACAAAAAATAAATAAATAAATTCAAGATATAAAAAGTATTAGAATAAAAGCACATCGATATAGATAAAAGATATGTGTATATCTTATCTTGGATAGAGGTCATCAAGGGTTAGCCCAACACGTTTCGTCTATGATAGACTTCATCTATCCCCCTTGATGAAGTCTATCATAGACGAAACGCGTTGGGCTAATCCTTGATGACCTCTATCCAAGATAAGATATACACATATCTTTTATCTATATCTATGTGCTTTTATTCTAATACTTTTTATATCTTGAATTTATTTATTTATTTATTTTGTGTTCCTATGAAACCAATTATTTTGGTATATGTCAGATGTGAATATTTTTAGAAACATTTTTTTCTTTTTTATTGGCTCCTGTGATTAGAATAAATTGTATATATATTCTTTATACACTGGGTACTATTCTTTTAAATAGCTGTATAAACACCGTTGGTCGCTTAGAACCCCTCAACATTTTTCTATATATATAAATATATATATATATATATATATATATATTAGCTGAGCCACACATTCAGGAGTTTCCTGAGTGCACCTATAGTCTATAGGTGCACTCAGTAAACTACTGATTGCTTGGCTCAGCTAATATGTATATGTGCATATATATATATATAATTTGTGTGTGTGTATATATATATATATATATATCTATAAAATCTGTTCTGAGGGAGGGGACTTGAATAAAAAGCACTGTTTGCTTATATTTTACCGCTTCAAGCCTCATGAGTGCCGCCTACTCTCCAATGTGTAAAAAGGAGGCGCTGTCTACTGTAATGTGTAAGAAGGGGGACGCTGTCTGTCGTAATGTGTAAAAAGGGGGACGTCCGCCGTAATGTGTAAAAAGGAGTAGCTGTCTGCTGTAATGTGTAAAAAGGGGACGCTGTCTGCCGTAATATGTAAAAAGGGGACGCTGTCTGCCGTAATGTGTAAAAAGGGGACGCTGTCTGCCGTAATGTGTAAAAAAGGAGGCGCTGTCTGCCGTAATGTGTAAAAAGGAGGCGCTGTCTGCCGTAATGTGTAAAAAGGAGGCGCTGTCTGCCGTAATGTGTAAAAAGGGGACGCTGTCTGCCGTAATGTGTAAAAAGGGGCTCTACCTGGTGTCGTGGCGCTACTGTGCGGCGTAATTTGAATAATGGAGACTACTGTGCACCATTATGAATTGGTATTATTTTGTGGTCACACCCCTTTCCCGTGAAGCCACGCCCCTATATTTTTTGCGCGCGCCTACAACGCGCACTGCCACCGGTCTACGTTAAGGGGGGGGGGGGGTGCCGTTTCTTGCACACAGCGCTAAAATGTCTAGTTACGCACTGATGGTGAGTATCCATCGATGGTCAGAGTGATGGTGAATAGTTTTACCATAGATGGATGCTCACATCGGCTGTGAAGTCATAATGTTGGACTGTGGGCGTGCTCTGCACATGCTCATTTGGGAACCATAAGTGGTTGACCCATCAATGGTTCCAACCCTGATACATAAAATACTTTATGGGTCTATGTAGTAAGCCTTGGAGAGAGATTAAGTTCCAACCAATTTGCTCTTCTTGTTTTCTCAAACGTCCTAGAGGATGCTGGGGTCCACTTCATGACCATGGGGTATAGACGGTTCCGCAGGAGCCATGGGCACTCTTAAGACTTTTCAATGGGTGTGAACTGGCTCCTCCCTCTATGCCCCTCCTCCAGACCTCAGTTTTAGAAATGTGCCCAGGCAGACTGGATGCACTCTGAGGAGCTCTACTGAGTTTCTCTGAAAAGACTAATGTTAGGTTTTTTATTTTCAGGGAGAACTGCTGGCAACAGACTCCCTGCTTCGTGGGACTGAGGGGGCAGAAGTAGGAACCAACTTCCTGAAGAATTTCATGGCTCTGCTTCTGGCTGACAGGACACCATTAGCTCCTGAAGGGTACTGAACGCTAGCCGTGCCTAGATGCTCACTCCCACAGCACGCCGGCACCCCCCTCACTAAGCCAGAAGACAGGTGAGTAGAAGAAGACAGATCTTCTATCAAGAAAAGTGACGGCTGAGGTACAGCGCGGCTGGCGGGAGCGCAGCGCGCCATTGCTGCCCACACACAGCAGGCACTGCAGGGCGCAGGGGGGCACCCAGGGCAGCAAAAACACCTCTATAAACTGTCAAAAAGGGGGGCATAAGATGCCCAGGCACAGCCCTACCCCTGCCAGTATAAAAATTATGAAAAGTTTCTGAGGTAAAAAGGGCGGAGCTTCTTCCGCAGGCAGCCAGCACACTGCTCAGTGCCATGTTCTCTCTCCTCAGGCTGCAGAGACATCGCTGGTCCTCCTTCACTTCTGACTACAAGTATCAGGGTGCAAAACAGGGGGGGGGGGGGCACAAGCTAATTTGGTGCTTTACAATAATTTGGTGCTTTACAAGTGTGTTTTACTGTGTAAAAAGCGCATGTCAGTGAGCATTCTGTGTTCACAGGCATTAGATACTGGCGCTGGGGGTATGAACTGGCTACTCCTAAACTGTGTCCCTCTGACAGATTTTACTGTGGGTCTGTCCCCTATAAGTCCGAGTGTGTCTGTGTGTGTGTTGTACATGTGTGTAAGACATGTCAGAGGCAGGGAATTCCTCCCCGGAGGAAACCATTTTAGGGACACAAGTGTAATGTGGTGGCGCTGCCGGCACACCAAGAGCCTGCATGGGTGATAGAAATACGTGATAGTATGCATCATATCAATAGGAGATTAGATAAGTCTGAATCTCATGCTGAGTGCTGGAGAAAATCTGTGGAGGATGTGATTTTTCAGGGCTCTGTTCTTCCATCCGCAGGCGACCCCTCTGGGTCACATAAGAGACCATTTGTGAATACTGATACCGACACGGACACTGATTCTTGTGTCGACGATAGTGACTCCAGAGAAATAGATCATAAATTGGCAAAAAATATACAATATATGATTGTGGCTATAAGGGAAGTTCTGGAAGTCACGGAAGCCACTCCTGTACCTCAGGAGAAGGCTTATTAATATAAAAAAAAGAAATCTAAGGTCAATTTCCCACCTTCCCACAAGCTTAATACACTCTTTGAAGGAATGTGGGTGAATCCCGAAAATAAATTTCGTATTCCCAAGAGAATTCAGATAGCTTATCCTTTCCCGGTGGATGACAGGAAAAAATGGGAGTCACCCTCTGTCCAGGTTGACAAAGAATGTAATTCTCCCTGCACCTGGCACGGCTTCACTAAAAGAGCCGGCAGACCGAAAGATGGAAACTACATTGAAATCCATTTATGTTGCCAATGGTACGCTGCTCAGGCCCACAATTGCTTGCGCGTGGGTGAGTCGCGCTATTGAAAAATGGTCAGAAAGCGTGTCATCAGAAATTAACACGATTTATAAAGATGAGATACTCCTTAAGTTAGGGAATATCAAAGACGCTGCCGCATACATGCTAGAAACGATGAAAGATATTGGACTCTTGAGTTCACAATCCGCTACCATGGCAGTATCGGCTCGGCGGGCGTTGTGGATTCGCCAGTGGAACGCAGATGCAGAATGCAAAAGAAATATGGAGGCTCTCCCATATAAAGGTGAGGCCTTATTTGGCGATGGACTGGACGTGTTAGTCTCGGCGGCTACCGCAGGTAAGTCAACATTTTGTCCCTCTGCGCCTGCACCAGAAAAAAAACATATCACCCGCACAAGCAGTCCTTTCGGCCCAATAAATACAAAAAAGCGAGAGGTTCCCCCTTCTTTGTGGGTAGGAGAAAGGGAAAGAAGTCCACAGCAGCTTCAGGTTCCCAGGAGCAGAAGTCTACCCCTACTTCTGCCAAATCTTCATCATGACGCTGGGGCTCCTTTGCGGGAGGCCGCTCGGGTGGGGGCACGTCTCAAACTGTTCAGCCAAGGTTGGATTCTGTCTGGCCTGGATCCCTGGGTGTTGCAAAGAGTGTCCCAGGGATACAAGCTGGAGTTTCAAGACGTTACCCAATGCCGATTTTTCAAATCGACCTTGCCAGCTTCTCTTCCAGAAAGGGAAGCAGTAACAGCGGCAATCCAAAAATTATGTCAGGATCAGGTCATAGTCCTGGTACCTTTGTCACAACAAGGGGAGGGGTTTTATTCAAGCCTTTTTGTAGTTCCGAAGCCGGACGGCTCGGTCAGACCGATCCTAAACCTGAAAAATCTGAATCTACTTGAAACGTTTCAAGTTCAAAATGGAATCACTTCGGGCAGTGATTTCCAGTCTGGAGGAGGGGACCTACATGGTGTCTGTAGACATAAAAGATGCTTACCTGCATGTTCCCATTTATCCTCCTCACCAGGCTTATCTGAGATTCGCGGTTCAGGATTGCCATTACCAATTCCAGACGTTACCTTTCGGTCTCTCCATGGCGTCGAGGGTATTCACCAAGGTGATGGCGGAGATGATGGTTCTCCTGCGTCAAAAAGGAGTCAATATAATTCCTTATCTAGACGATCTCCTGATAAAGGCAAGATCCAGGGAGCAGTTGTTACAAAACACCACACTCTCCCTGTCAATACTCCAACAGCACAGTTGGATCATAAATTATCCAAAGTCACAGTTGGAACCGACGACAAGATTGTCTTTTCTTGGGATGATTCTGGACACAGAAGTTCAGAGAGTATTTCTTCCGGTGGAAAAGGCTCTGGAAATCCAGAAAATGGTAAAACAGATATTGAAACCATCGAGTGTGTCGATCCATCAGTGCATTCGGTTGTTGGGGAAGATAGTGGCGGCCTACGAGGCCATACAGTTTGGCAGGTTCCATGCCAGGGTATTCCAGTGGGACCTGTTGGACAAGTGGTCGGGATCCCACCTACACATACACCGGAAGATAATCCTGTGATCAAAAGCCAGGATTTCGCTCCTGTGGTGGCTACACAGTTCTCACCTACTAGAGGGACGCAGGTTCGGGATTCAGGACTGGCTCCTGGTAACCACGGATGCAAGTCTCCGAGGCTGGGGAGCTGTCTCTCAGGGAGAAAACTTCCAGGGACGTTGGTCACAACAAGAAACCTGCCTTCACATAAACGTTCTGGAGCTAAGAGCCATTTACCACGGCCTTCAACAAGCGGTACATCTTCTTCAAGACCGTCCCATGCAGATCCAGGCGGACAGTGTAACAGCAGTCGCATACATAAACAGGCAGGGCGGAACGAAAAGCAGAGTGGCAATGGCGGAGGCGAAAAAAATCCTCCGCTGGGCAGAAAAACATCTACAAGATCTGTCAGCAATATTCATTCCGGGAGTAGACAACTGGGAAGCAGACTTCCTCAGCAGACACGATCTCCATCCAGGAGAGTGGGGCCTCCACCAAGAAGTCTTCGCAGAGGTGACAAGTCTTTGGGGAGTTCCTCAAATAGACATGATGGCGTTTCGTCTCAACAAGACGCTTCAGAGATACAGGTCGAGAGACCCTCAAGCAGTAGCAGTGGATGCACTGGTGACCCAGTGGGTGTTTCCGTCAGTGTATGTCTTCCCTCCCCTTCCGCTGATCCCCAAAGTACTCAGGATCATAAGAAAAACAAAGGTTCGAGCAATCTTCATTGCCCCAGACTGGCCAAGGAGGGCTTGGTACCCAGATCTTCAACAGTTACTCATAGAAGATCCTCGGCCTCTTCCTCCTCGAGAGGACCTACTGCAGCCGGGGCCGTGTGTGTGTACCAAGACTTACCGCGGCTACGATTGACGGCATGGCTGTTGAGCGCCGTATCCTAAGCAAGAAAAAAAGGCATTTGTTTCCCCCAGCACCCTGAATGATAACCGTAACCAGATATAAATCCCACATAATAATAGAATTCAGAGATCTTCGTTACACATATGTGCGCAAATGTGTGAATAAGCCCCAAAGCCGCATCAAGGCGTCTCTGTATATTTGGGGTCCCTAGCGCTATATCTAGGTGCAGGGTGTGGCACCCCAAAACACCAGCATAAGCCAGAAAGCCCAGCGTAGCATACCAGTGAAAAAACTAAAGTGTTAATAAATTAGTATTTAGGAAGCCGAAGCTATAGAGAAAGTGATAAAAAAATGAAATGCAATTAAAATAGAGAAATAGTGTTAAAAAATTAATAAGTGAAAAGTGTTAATAGAATGTAAAGGCATGCCACACTAAAGCCATCCAGCTCAGCCAGTCCAGAGGCACCACACCTCACACCTCCATTACCCCAATCTGGGTCTAAGATTAACCAGCAAGGAGCCACATGATAATGGCTCCTTACTACAATATGTCTAAGCTAAGAGCTACCTACCTTGGAGCAACCCCATAATGCTCCATGTGGCATGTCAGGGCCTGCACCTCCTCCTAATGCAGGAACCTCTCTGCCTCTCACAACAAACATATATATTGGTAGATGCTCAATTAGCTTAGTGATATCATTCAGGTGCTCGAAAAGGGAGGGGTATTTCTAAGCAAGAAAAAAAGGCATTTGTTTCCCCCAGCACCCTGAATGATAACCGTAACCAGATATAAATCCCACATAATAATAGAATTCAGAGATCTTCGTTACACATATTTGCGCAAATGTGTGAATAAGCCCCAAAGCTGCATCAAGGCGTCTCTGTATATTTGGGGTCCCTAGCGCTATATCTAGGTGCAGGGTGTGGCACCCTAAAACACCAGCATAAGCCAGAAAGCCCAGCGTAGCATACCAGTAAAAAAACTAAAGTGTTAATAAATTAGTATTTAGGAAGCCGAAGCTATAGAGAAAGTGATAAAAAAATGAAATGCAATTAAAATAGAGAAATAGTGTTAAAAAATTAATAAGTGAAAAGTGTTAATAGAATGTAAAGGTATGCCACACTAAAGCCATCCAGCTCAGCCAGTCCAGAGGCACCACACCTCACACCTCCATTACCCCAATCTGGGTCTAAGTTTAACCAGCAAGGAGCCACATGATAATGGCTCCTTACTACAATATGTCTTAGCTAAGAGCTACCTACCTTGGAGCAACCCCATAATGCTCCATGTGGCATGTCAGGGCCTGCACCTCCTCCTAATGCAGGAACCTCTCTGCCTCTCACAACAAACATATATATTGGTAGATGCTCAATTAGCTTAGTGATATCATTCAGGTGCTCGAAAGGGAGGGGTATTTCTAAGCAAGAAAAAAAGGCATTTGTTTCCCCCAGCACCCTGAATAATAACCGTAACCAGATATAAATCCCACATAATAATAGAATTCAGAGATCTTCGTTACACATATTTGCGCAAATGTGTGAATAAGCCCCAAAGCCGCATCAAGGCGTCTCTGTATATTTGGGGTCCCTAGCGCTTTATCTAGGTGCAGGGTGTGGCACCCCAAAACACCAGCATAAGCCAGAAAGCCAAGCGTAGCATACCAGTGAAAAACTAAAGTGTTAATAAATTAGTATTTAGGAAGCCGAAGCTATAGAGAAAGTGATAAAAAAATGAAATGCAATTAAAATAGAGAAATAGTGTTAAAAAATGAATAAGTGAAAAGTGTTAATAGAATGTAAAGGTATGCCACACTAAAGCCATCCAGCTCAGCCAGTCCAGAGGCACCACACCTCACACCTCCATTACCCCAATCTGGGTCTAAGATTAACTAGCAAGGAGCCACATGATAATGGCTCCTTACTACAATATGTCTAAGCTAAGAGCTACCTGCCTTGGAGCAACCCCATAATGCTCCATGTGGCATGTCAGGGCCTGCACCTCCTCCTAATGCAGGAACCTCTTTGCCTCTCACAACAAACATATATATTGGTAGATGCTCAATTAGCTTAGTGATATCATTCAGGTGCTCGAAAGGGAGGGGTATTTCTAAGCAAGAAAAAAAGGCATTTGTTTCCCCCAGCACCCTGAATGATAACCGTAACCAGATATAAATCCCACATAATAATAGAATTCAGAGATCTTCGTTACACATATTTGCGCAAATGTGTGAATAAGCCCCAAAGCCACATCAAGGCGTCTCTGTGTAACAAATGCCTTTGTTAACCCTTTGGGTTAATAGCGCTGGGGTGTGTGCTGGCATACTCTCTCTCTGTCTCTCCAAAGGGCCTTATGGGGAAATTGTCTTCAGATGAGCATTCCCTGAGTGTGTGATGTGTCGGTACGTGTGTGTCGACATGTCTGAGGTAAAAGGCTCCCCTAAGGAGGAGATAGAGCAAATATGTGTGTGTGAGGGTGTCTCCGTCGACAACGCCGACACCTGTTTGGATATGTGTAATTAAGTGCTAAGGTGAATTTATTGCACAAAAGATTAGAGAACAGACAGGAAATCTACCCATGTCTGTCCCTATGTCACAGAGACCTTCAGAGTCTCTCAATGCTCACTATCCAAAATAATAAACACTGATATCGACACGGAGGTTGACTCCAGTGTCGACTACGATAATGCAAAGTTACAGCCAAATTGGCAGAAAAATATTCAATATGATTATTGTAATAAAAGATGATTTGCATATCACTGATGACTCATCTGTCCCTGACACAAGGGTACACATGTTTAAGGGGAAGAAAGCTGAGGTAAATTTCCCTCCTCTCATGATGAAAAAGAGCGGGAATCTCCAGACAAGAGACTGCAGTTTCCCACAAAGAATTCTCAGGCAGTATCCTTTCCCCACTAGGGCCAGGATAGGATGGGAATCTTCCCCTAGGGTGTCACGTTTGCCCAAAAGGTAGCCCTGACGTAACAGCTATTCTCAGGGATCCTGCAGATAGCGTGCACATTCTGGTACACTACTCAGACCGGCGATTGTGTCGGCATGGGTTTATAGCGCTGTGGCAGCGTGGACAGGTACCTTAGCAGCAGAGATTGAGAGCCTAGTATGTAGATATATAAGGTGGAAAATCATAGCGTACCACGACATTTTGCTAGCTGTTGTGAGTCAAAACTTCAGGGCTTTTCCTTTAAAGCAATAGAACGGGTACAACTCGATGAAAGAAAAGGAGACTTATTAAATCTACTCTCAAAGAGAGAAACATTTTGGATTTACACGCTGAACACATTCACACCACATGGCCTGAATGAAGGATGTGATATCGTGCCGTTCCTGAATCGATAACCCTGTCTGTATGTGTTGCAGAACTGCCGGTGGCAGCGGCTACGTCCCGACCGGCAAACTCTTGGTGCATACATATGGCAGGTGACGATGAAGGGGCGGCGTGTAGGAGTGAATGTGTTCGGCCTTGTATCTGAAGTGACTCATTCCATACTATACGTGTTTAATTAACTTGGAGTTAATATCCTGGTGACGACAATTAAATTTTAAGCATATCATGTGGATCAGCTGGATCTGTAATTGTAATAAAATAGAGAGATCTTAATAGAGTAATGAATATAATGTTACGAGTGTATAACTTATAGTGATTTTATGGCTCCCACTTATTTTACGTTATTTCTACGATGTTTTAACTATTTAGATGATGATATCCTGAAATTGTTTATGTTTATGGCTAATTGCACTTTAATGAAGATCGACACCCAGATTGGGTATATATAGGTGATATGAACTGGGTAAACCACACCCCCTGACGAAGTACCTTCAGTACGAAACGCGTTGGGCGTGGCTAATCTTGACGTGGACGTTGTGACGTCATCCTCCGGAAACAGAGCCGGTGCAGAGACGAGCCGCGGACTTGAATATCGGAGTGGCTAAGTCTAATGCAATACTATTGCCGATGAATTTTAACCTCAATGTATGTGAGCATATGTTATAAGTAAAGTTGTTACTTTTTATACACTTATGAGTGCGCTCTCCACTTTCTTAACAGTTTGTACAAACACTCCGTGGCACGGAGAGGATTTTGAAGCTGCACTTAATTGGACATTAACTCTGGATACTATTAGATCCTGGTGCGCAACACTGAATCTTTGTGGAGAATTGAATTGCTTTTCAGGTGCTGCATTGGACTAATTGTTATATTTTAGAAAAGAGGTATATTACCTACTTGTATGTGATTTTATACACGTTGTGATCAGCTTGTGATTTACCCTTGTTACTATGGCTCACATGAGACCAGAAAGATGGTGTAGAAAAAATGAGGAATGTCATAGAATTTTTAATGATCATTTGGATATCTCATTTAAACAGAAAGTAAATACTGCTGAAGGTAGGGATTTAGATTCCCTTTGTGAAAAATCAGAAAAATTGTTTACTAGGGAAATGAAATTAAACTGGGAAATTACTACCTTAGAAAAATATGTGGAAGCCAAGTTAATACCACGCGGATTAAGGTTGAATAAAAAACCGACATTTGGAAATGATAGACCAGCTTTTATAATGGAATGGGATAGAATTTTAGAAAACAGCTCATTTGAATTAATGCGGTTATTAATTAAAGAGAGAAAGAAAGAACTCATTGATGTGGATAGGGAACTAAGTGAATTAGAAAAAGAAATGGAACCCGTTAAAGATTTAGAGGAAATTATAGAGTTAAGATCGGCTAGTGATTTAAGAATTAAAAAGCTAGAGAGTGAGATTATCAATACTAAAGTGTCTAAATTCAAACGAGACACCCTGGATTATAAAAATGGGAATATTAAAAGCTGGCCGAGACAGAGACAGGAATGGAGACAGAGGGATCAGTCTAGAGACTCCAAATGGCAGAAAGTAGTAAATAAGAGACCATATAGAGGTAATGAAAAAAGGTCAAATAATATTCCATTGAAGAATAGATATGAAACACTAGCCTCTCCCGGGTTTAACAAACAAGCAAAACATTTTTTTCCCAGGGGACAGATGTGGGAGGACAGGAGACAACTGGGAGGGATAGAAATAGAATCCAGTCCAGGGACCAGTACCAAAAGAAAGAAAGACGATATAAAAGAGGGAAACGAGGAGGAAAAAGGAACAAAAATGAGAAGACAGAACCCCCGCTAGAATTAAATGTTTTCAACCTATCGGACCATACTTTAAGTGAAACAGAAACACAATTGCTAACTAAGGGATTATCCTTTGCCCCAAATATGGCACCAAATGGTTTTGAACTGTTTATTGATGTTAATAAATTCGTGAGGGTGCTAACACTGAAACGCCATTTTGCTAAAAACAAGATGGGGGATTCAGAATCTACTAATATACATGAAAAGAGATTTAGAAGGAAATCTACATATTACCCTATAGAATCTAGGGGAAGTTATATTGATACCTTTTCATCATTGGTAAAAAAAGATCTGGATGAATTATGTTTAAAGGGAAATAAATCAAGAGACAATTTATCCCTTGATGAAAGAACTTCATTAAAAACCCTAGAAGATAACCCCAATTTGGTCATTAAGATGGCCGATAAAGGGGGGGGTATTGTGGTATTAAATAGAAAAGACTATGTGGATGAATGTAATAGGTTACTGAATAACATCGATACCTATAAAAAATTGGAAAAGGACCCCACGGACAGGATAATTGAAGAAGTAAGATTACTATTGGAGAAGGGTATTAGAAATTCCAGTATAGCTCAAGAAGAATTTAACTATTTGTTTATCCCACAACCCAGAATTCCAATTTTTTATAGTTTACCTAAGGTCCATAAACGGTTACAGAAACCCCCGGGCCGTCCAATCATATCGGGGATTGGGTCAGTAAGTTCACATATCTCAGAGTTTGTAGATGTACATATTAAAAAATATGTCACATCATTAAAATCGTATGTAAAGGACTCTACCCAAATCCTAAATGAAATAGATAAATTTGATTGGAATACTACATCCTCATGGGTTACAATTGACGTGGAAGCGTTATACACGAGTATACCCCATAGGGGGGGGTTGGACGCCGTGAAATCATTTTTAGACGCAGATGGAACTATAAACGATAATAAAAAACTTTTTATTCTGGAGTGTATAAAATATATATTAGAAAATAATTATTTTAAATTCCAGGAGTCATTCTTTAATCAAGAGTGCGGTGTGGCGATGGGAACACCGTACGCACCAAGTCTGGCTAATCTGTATCTGGGTAGATGGGAGGAGCAAATTATTGAAAATAACAACCCTTTTTCATCCTATATTCATCTATATAAAAGATTTATAGATGACATTCTTATGGTATGGTCTCGTAGTGAGCTAATTTTTAATGAATTTATGGAGTATTTAAATATGAATATGTTTAATCTTAAATTTACTTCCAATTTTCAAAAAAATAAAATTGAATTTTTAGACCTGGTATTGGACAACACAGAGTGGAGGGAGGGAGAAAAAGTGAATACCTACACACATATTAAAGAAACAGATCGTAATAGTTATGTGCACTATCAGAGTTGCCACTATAAAAAATGGGTAAATAATATCCCCTACTCACAGTTTGTAAGACTGAAGCGTAACTGTTCAAAATTATCTAAATTTGATGAGCAGGCAGATATTTATAAACAACGCTTTACAAATAAAAAATACCCTAAGCGAGTGATTGAAGAATCTTATAATAAAGCGAGGGAAAGATCCAGATCTGAATTAATGGTATACAAACAAAAAGAACTGGATAATGGCAACTACTCTGTTCCGTTTATTACTAGGTATAATACCAAAGGCGGAGCAATTAAAAATATTTTACAGAAACATTGGGACATTTTATGTTTAGATCCGATACTGCATAAAGTCATTCCAAAATATCCACAAGTGGTATTTAGAAAATCATGTTCATTAAAAAATAGATTGGCTCCAAGTAACTTGAAGAAAGAAAACACTCTACATTCAGGTGGCATTGAAGGTTTTTATGCCTGCACGAAGTGTAAAGTGTGCCAATACGTTAACAAAAATCATAAACAATTCTATAACTATAATAATGAAAAATCATGGAAAATTAAAGGGAAAATGAGTTGTTTAAGTACATATGTTATATATCTACTAGAATGTAAATGTGGGAAACGCTATGTGGGTAAAACTAAACGGGTTCTAAAACTAAGAATATTGGAACATATACGAAATATCACCAATAAGGTGGAAAATCATAGCGTACCACGACATTTTGCTAGCTGTTGTGAGTCAAAACTTCAGGGCTTTTCCTTTAAAGCAATAGAACGGGTACAACTCGATGAAAGAAAAGGAGACTTATTAAATCTACTCTCAAAGAGAGAAACATTTTGGATTTACACGCTGAACACATTCACACCACATGGCCTGAATGAAGGATGTGATATCGTGCCGTTCCTGAATCGATAACCCTGTCTGTATGTGTTGCAGAACTGCCGGTGGCAGCGGCTACGTCCCGACCGGCAAACTCTTGGTGCATACATATGGCAGGTGACGATGAAGGGGCGGCGTGTAGGAGTGAATGTGTTCGGCCTTGTATCTGAAGTGACTCATTCCATACTATACGTGTTTAATTAACTTGGAGTTAATATCCTGGTGACGACAATTAAATTTTAAGCATATCATGTGGATCAGCTGGATCTGTAATTGTAATAAAATAGAGAGATCTTAATAGAGTAATGAATATAATGTTACGAGTGTATAACTTATAGTGATTTTATGGCTCCCACTTATTTTACGTTATTTCTACGATGTTTTAACTATTTAGATGATGATATCCTGAAATTGTTTATGTTTATGGCTAATTGCACTTTAATGAAGATCGACACCCAGATTGGGTATATATAGGTGATATGAACTGGGTAAACCACACCCCCTGACGAAGTACCTTCAGTACGAAACACGTTGGGCGTGGCTAATCTTGACGTGGACGTTGTGACGTCATCCTCCGGAAACAGAGCCGGTGCAGAGACGAGCCGCGGACTTGAATATCGGAGTGGCTAAGTCTAATGCAATACTATTGCCGATGAATTTTAACCTCAATGTATGTGAGCATATGTTATAAGTAAAGTTGTTACTTTTTATACACTTATGAGTGCGCTCTCCACTTTCTTAACAATATATATATGTATATATAGAGATATATATATATTAAAGATGCTGTCTTAAGAGATATATATATATATATATATATATATATATATATATATATATAATTGCTGTGAACGGATCGGCACTCACCTACCAGGTGGTAAATTGCTCCGGTGCCTTCTGAAACATCATTTAAAACAACAGCTCTATTCCATACAGCGGCACTCAGAGACTTGGTAAAGTGGTAAAAATACTTTTTACTGGATCATTGTGGTAAGTTGCATTCCAACGTTTCGGGGCGCAACCCGCCCCTTTGTCAAGGTGAGCAAACAAACAAGTGTTTGTTTGCTCACCTTGACAAAGGGGCGGGTTGCGCCCCGAAACGTTGGAATGCAACTTACCACAATGATCCAGTAAAAAGTATTTTTACCACTTTACCAAGTCTCTGAGTGCCGCTGTATGGAATAGAGCTGTTGTTATATATATATATATATATATATATATATATATATAAAACATGCCTAAAGAGACATGAGTATACTGGGTCCTAGAGTCAAAGCTATGTCGATTTCTGCGTGACGTGTCCTGTAGAATATGCAGTGGACAGATGATGCCGACTTAAGAGGCATATGGAAGGCTGAAGATTGTGTGGAGAAGGGTTTTCGGACCTGGTCTCCACAGCTATAGCTGGTAATTCTGATATTTTGCCTTATATTCCTACACAGCCTAGGAAAGCACAACATTATCAAATGCAGCCTTTCGAACAAAGAAACAAGAAAGTCCGAGGTGCGTCCTTTCTTGCCAGAGGCGGGGGCAGAGGAAAGAAGCTGCACAACACAGCTAGTTCCCAGGAACAGAAGTCCTCCCCGGCCTCTACAAAAATCCACCGCATGTCGCTGGGGCTCCACAGGCGGAGCTAGGCCCGGTGGGGGCACGCCTTCGTAAGTTCAGCCACAAGTGGGTTCACTCCCTCTTAGATCCCTGGGCAATAGATATTGTGTCTCAGGGATACAAGCTGGACTTTGAGAAGATGCCCCCTCACCGACGGCCCTGCCGGCTTCCCCCCACGAGAGGGAAATAGTGTTAACTGCAATTCACAAATTGTATCTTCAACAGGTGGTGGTCAAGGTTCCCCTCCTTCAACATGGAGGGGGTTATTATTCGACCATGTGGTAGTCCCGAAACCGGACGGTTCGGTCAGACCCATATTGAATTTAAAATCCCTGAACATATACCTGAAAAGGTTCAAGTTCAAAATGGAATCGCTAAGAGCGATCATTGCAAGCCTGAAAGGGGGAGATTTTATGGTGACTCGGGACATAAAGGATGTATACCTTCAGGTCCCCATTTATCCACCTCATCAGGCGTACCTCAGAATTGCGGTACGGGATTGTCATTACCAATTTCAGACGTTGCCGTTTGGTCTCCCCACGGCCCGAGAATGTTCACCAAGGTAATGGCGGAAATGATGGTGCTCCTGCAGAAGCAAGGGTCACTATTATCATGTACTTGGACGATCTCCTCATAAAAGCGAGATCAAGAGAGCAGTGGCTGAACAGCGTATCACTTTCTCTGGAAGTGTAACATAACACGGCTGGATTCTATATATTCCAAAGTCGCAGTTGGTTCCTACAGCTCATCTGCCTCTCCTAGGCATGATCCTAGACACAGACCAGAAAAGGGTTTATCTCCCGATAGAGAGAGCTCAGGAGCTCGTGACACTGGTCAGGAATCTATTAAAACCAAAACAGGTGTCAGTGCATCACTGCACTCGAGTCCTGGGAAGGAGGGTGGCATCATACGAGGCCATTCCCTTCGGCAGGTTCCATGTGAGGACCTTCCAATGGGACTTACTGGACAAGTGGTCCGGATCACATCTTCAGATGCATCAGTTAATCATCCTATCCCCCAGGGCCAGGGTGTCTCTCCTGTGGTGGCTGCAGAGTGCTCACCTCCTCGAGGGTCGCAGATTCGGCATTCAGGACTGGGTCCTGGTGACCACGGATGCAAGCCTACGAGGGTGGGGGGCAGTCACATAGGGAAGAAGTTTCCAAGGGCTGTGGTCAAGTCTGGAGACTTGCCTTTACATCAACATCCTGGAACTAAGTGCCATATACAACGCCCTACGTCAAGCGGAGTCCCTGCTTCGCGACCAACCGGTTCTGATTCAGTCAGACAATATCACCGCAGTGGCTCATGTAAACCGCCAAGGCGGAACAAGGAGCAGCGTGGCGATGGTAGAAGCCACCAGAATTCTTCGCTGGGCGGAGAATCACGTAAGAGTACTGTCAGCAGTGTTCATTCCGGGAGTGGACAACTGGGAAGCAGACTTCCTCAGCAGGCACGACCTCCACCCGGGAGAGTGGGGACTTCATCAAGAAGTCTTCACGCAGATTGCAAGGCGGTGGGAACTGCCACAGGTGGACATGATGGCATCCCGCCTCAACAAAAAGCTACAGAGATATTGCGCCAGGTCAAGAGACCCTCAGACGATAGCTGTAGACGCACTAGTGACATAGAAACATAGAAACATAGAATTTGTCGGCAGATAAGAACCACTTGGCCCATCTAGTCTGCCCCTTTTTTTTTTTTTTTTTTTTTATTCTTTTTTTTTATCACTAACCTTATTTGATCCTTATTTCTTTGTAAGGATATCCTTATGTCTATCCCATGCATGTTTAAATTGCTCTACTGTCTTAGCCTCTACCACCTCTGATGGGAGGCTATTCCACTTGTCCACTACCCTTTCTGTGAAATAATTTTTCCGCAAATTTCCCCTGAACCTCCCCCCCTCCAGTCTCAGTGCATGTCCTCGTGTCCTATTGCTTCTCTTCATTTGGAGAATGTTTCCCTCCTGGACTTTGTTAAAACCCTTCATATATTTGAAAGTTTCTATCATGTCCCCCCTTTCCCTTCTCTGCTCCAAACTATACATATTGAGATTTCTTAGTCTTTCTGGGTATGTTTTGTGATGTAGGCCATGCACCATTTTAGTTGCCCTCCTTTGTACAGTTTCTAATGTATTAATATCCTTTTGAAGATATGGCCTCCAGAACTGAATACAGTATTCTAGATGAGGCCGTACCAATGACCTATACAGTGGCATTATTACTTCTTTCTTTCTGCTGCTGATTCCTCTCCCAATGCAGCCAAGCATCTGACTAGCCTTCCTCATTGCCTTGTTACATTGCTTACCTGCTTTTAAGTCATCTGAAATAGTGACTCCTAGATCCCTTTCCTCCTCAGTAGTTTTCAGTATAGTGCCATTAATACTGTATTTAGCTTTAGGATTTTTGAGACCCAAGTGCATGATTTTGCATTTTTGGGCATTAAACTGTAATTGCCAGACTCTTGACCATTCCTCTAGTCTACTTAGATCCTCAATCATTTGATTTACCCCACCTGGTGTGTCTACCCTGTTGCATACCTTTGTGTCATCTGCAAAAAGGCATACTTTCCCTTTAATGCCATTTGCAATGTCACCAATAAAGATATTAAAAAGCACTGGTCCAAGTACAGATCCCTGGGGTACTCCACTGGTAACATTTCCCTCCTGTGAATGCACTCCGTTTACCACAACTCTCTGTTTTCTATCCTTCAACCAAGATCTTATCCATTCAATAATCCTAATATCCAATCCCAAACTTTCAAGTTTATTTAGCAGTCTGCGATGTGGAACTGTATCAAAAGCCTTACTAAAGTCTAGATAAGCTATATCCATGGCTCCACCTTTATCCATCACTTTAGTCACACAATCAAAAAAGTCAATAAGATTTGTTTGACATGATCTCCCCCCAGTGAATCCATGCTGTTTGGGATCCAGTAAATTGCCGGATTTGAGATGATCTACAACTCTTTCTTTTAAGAGTGTTTCCAAATTCCCCCACTGATGCATCCTTTCATATGAACCAACCTATTGTGGTGCCTGTGGCTACTCGTGACTTGGAGGATTCCGAGTTACTAGATGTGGTCAGGGCTTTGAAGATTTATGCACCCAGAACGGCTAGAGTCAGGAAAACTGAGTCACTGTTTATCCTGTATGCACCCAACAAGCTGGGTGCTCCTGCTTCAAGGCAAACTATTGCTCGCTGGATCTGTAACACGATTCAGCAGGCTCATTCTGCGGCTGGATTGCCACTGCCAAAATCAGTAAAAGCCCATTCCACAAGGAAGGTGGGCTCTTCTTGGGCGGCTGCCCGAGAGGTCTCGGCATTACTGCTTTGCCGAGCAGCTACTTGGTCGGGTTCAAACACTTTTGCAAAGTTCTACAAGTTTGATACCCTGGCTGAGGAGGACCTTGTGTTTGCTCATTCGGTGCTGCAGAGTCATCCGCACTCTCCCGCCCGTTTGGGAGCTTTGGTATAATCCCCATGGTCCTTACGGAGTCCCCAGCATCCACTAGGACGTTAGAGAAAATAAGATTTTACTTACCGGTAAATCTATTTCTCATAGTCCGTAGTGGATGCTGGGCGCCCGTCCCAAGTGCGGACTTTTTCTGCAATGCTTGTATATAGTTATTGCTTACATAAGGGTTATGTTATAGTTGCATCGGGGTTGATCTGATGCTCTATTGTGGTTCATACTGTTAACTGGGTAAGTTTATCACAAGTTATACGGTGTGATTGGTGTGGCTGGTATGAGTCTTGCCCTGGATTCCAAAATCCTTTCCTTGTACTGTCAGCTCTTCCAGGCACAGTTTCTTTAACTGAGGTCTGGAGGAGGGACATAGAGGGAGGAGCCAGAGCACACCAGTATCCAAATTCTTTCTTAAAGTGCCCTGTCTCCTGCGGAGCCCGTCTATTCCCCATGGTCCTTACGGAGTCCCCAGCATCCACTACGGACTACGAGAAATAGATTTACCGGTAAGTAAAATCTTATTTTATATATATATATATATATATATATATATATATATATATGAGCGCCGTATCCTAGCCAGAAAGAGTATTCCCGAGGAGGTCATCCCCACCCTTATTCAGGCCAGAAAGGGAGTAACGTCGAAACATTACCACCGTATTTGGAGAAAATATGTATCTTGGTGTGAATCCAAGAAAGCTCCTACGGAAGAGTTTCATTTAGGACGTTTTCTCCATTTTTTGCAGGATGGTGTGGAGGCGGGCCTACGATTGGGATCAATCAAGGTCCAGATTTCGGCCTTGTCAGTGTTCTTCCAAAAATAATTGGCCTCTCTTTCAGAGGTTCTGCACATCCATCCTCCATTCGTGCCTCCAGTGGCACCATGGGACCTTAACATGGTATTGCAGTTCCTTCAATCGGATTGGTTTGAGCCTCTACAAAAGATAGAGTTGAAGTTTCTCACTTGGAAAGTGGTGATGCTTTTGGCATTGACATCCGCAAGGCGGGTGTCTGAATTGGGGGCCTTGTCTCACAAGAGCCCTTACCTGATCTTCCATGAAGCTAGGGCAGAGTTGAGGACTCGTCCACATTTTCTTCCGAAGGTGGTTTCATCTTTCCACATAAACCAACCTATTGTAGTGCCAGTAGTTACTGACACATTCACTGATTCAAAATCTCTAGATGTGGTTAGAGCTTTGAAAATCTATGTTGCTAGAACGGCTCGTATACGGAAAACAGAGACTCTATTTGTCCTGTATGATCACAACAAGATTGGCTGTCCTGCTTCCAAGCAGACTATTGCACGTTGGATTAGAAATACGATTCAGCAAGCTCATACTACGGCTGGATTGCTGTTACCGACGTCGGTAAAGGCCCACTCCACTAGGAAGGTGGGCTCATCCTGGGCGGCTGCCCGGGGGGTCTCGGCATTACAACTTTGCCGAGCAGCTACTTGGTCAGGGTCAAACACATTTGCTAAGTTCTACAAGTTTGACACCTTGGCCGATGAGGACCTCAAGTTTGGTCAATCGGTGCTGCAGGGTCATCCGCACTCTCCCGCCCGTACTGGAGCTTTGGTATAGACCCCATGGTCTTGATGTCGTCCCCAGCATCCTCTAAGACGTATGAGAAAATAGGATTTTGATAACCTACCAGTAAAACTTTACCTGCAGTTTAGTTATTAGAGTTACACAAGTTGTGTTATCTTGGTTTCAGCATGTTGCTGCAATTGGTTCATGCCTGTTGGCGTGTGTTATGTGAAGGCCATTTGTGCGGCATGGTTGAGGGTGTGAGTTGATAGATATCTTACCACTAGTTAAGTAATTCCTTTTCTCGAAATGTCAGAATCCCTGGGCACAGTTCCTACAACTGAGGTCTGGAGGAGGGGAATAGAGGGAGGAGCCAGTTCACACCCAATGAAAAGTCTTTAGAGTGCCCATGTCTCCTGCGGATCCCGTCTATACCCCATGGTCTTGATGTCGTCCCGAGCATCCTCTACGGACTAGGAGAAAAGGATTTACCGGTAGGTTATCAAAGTCCTATTATAAACACATTAGAGGCAATTGAATTCCAGATGATGTTACATGACTTTATAACCCTGACATTACTCAAATTTCACCCTAATTTCTCATCATTTGCACATATTTTCCATTGCATCCCTATGGGGATGCTTGGTGAAGATGAAGTCAAATGTGGTTAAAGATAAGGTAAAGTCAATGTTATGTAACATCACCTGGAATTGAATTGCCCCCGTTGTCACATATGAACTAATAACATAGTCCCCATAGCAATCTATGCATCAAAGTACAATATATATATACATATATATATATATGGATCTGTGTGTGGTGTGTGTGTTCCAGCATAACTCTGGAATGCCTGGAGCAATTTACACCACACTTGGTGCACATATTACTTACAATCTGGAAACAAATACTGTGGGGGTAAGACACCCCTAGCACCCTTATGGGCGGAGGTGGGAAGGTGGTGACATATAAAAATCCATAGTTTTCGGCCATAACTCTGCAATGCCTGGAGCAATTTACACCACACTTGGTACACATATGACTTACAATCTGGCAGAAAATACTGTGGGGTCACACACTCCTAGCACCCCTAGGGGCGGAGGCGGGAAGGGGGTGACATGTAAAAATCCATAGTTTTTGGGCATAACTCTGGAAAGCCTAGAGCAATTTACACCAAACTTGGTAAACATATGACTTACAATCTGGAAAAAAATTCTGTGGGGGTAATACACCCCTAGCACCCCATAACTCTGGAATGCCTGGAGCAATTTACACAGTGGCACACATGAGTAGGGGCAGAGTCACCCATGTGTAAGGGCAGATGCACCCACTGGTAGGGGCAGAGGCACACATGGGTACGGGCAGAGACACCCACAGGTAAGGATAAAGGCACACACAGGTAAGGGAAGAGGCACCCACAGTTAGGGGCAGAGGCACAAAACGGGTAGGGTTAGAGGCAGCCACAGGTAAGGGTAGAGGCACACACAGGTAGGGGCAGAGGCACCCACATGTAAGGGTAGAGGCACACAAGGGTAGGGGCAGAGGCACCCACAGGTAAGGATAGAGGCACACACAGGTAGGGGGCAGAGGCACACATTGGTAGGGTCATAAGCATACGGGTAGGAGCAGAGGCACACACTGGTAAGGGCAGATGCACACATGGGTAGGGGCAGAGGCACACACGGGTGGGGGCAGAGGCATACTTTAGTTTCGAAGCTAACAAAGGAGACATAGGGCCCTTTGACATAGAGTCCGCCCAGTGGGCGGAGCTTGGCCTGTCATCCCAGCAGTTACAACACTGAGCAGGGCAGCATCAAAGGCGGGACGGGGCAGAGAAGGAGGCGGATTATTCTCCTCAGCACCAGCATTTTGACAGCATCAATCCGGGGAAGCCCAGAGGTGCGGCCTGACAAAGATTGGCATTATTCTTGAAATTCCGTAGCACGGGTATTCAGCTAGTATGCAGATATAGAAATCACAAATTCCTACATGTGTATAGATATATATACAGTATATATACACATCTACATTGTCCAACTTTATCATCACAAACTCCACAGTCTAGCTGCACGTAAAGTACAATATTAATTTTCCCACATACTGTATATTGAAATAGCCACAAAGCACAGCTATATCAGAAGTATTCCACTATTATACTGCCAAATTATATGTATCACAAAACCCCATATGTCCGCAGATACTGCAAAAAAACTCCATGTGCTATACTTTATATACAGTATATACAGTATATATATATATATATATATATATATATATTTTATATATATATATATATATATATATATATATATATATATACATACATACAGGTTGAGTATCCCATATCCAAATATCCGAAATACGGAATATTCCGAAATACGGACTTTTTGGAGTGAGAGTGAGATAGTGAAACTTTTGTTTTTTGATGGCTCAATGTACACAAACCTTGTTTAATACACAAAGTTATTAAAAATATTGTATTAAATGACCTTCAGACTGTGTGTATAAGGTGTATAAGAAACATAAATGAATTGTGTGAATGTACACACACTTTGTTTAATGCACAAAGTTATAAAAAATATTGGCTAAAATGACGTTCAGGCTGTGTGTATAAGGTGTATATGAAACATAAATACATTCTGTGCTTAGACTTGGGTCCCATCACTATGATATCTCATTATGGTATGCAATTATTCCAAAATACGGAAAAATCCCATATCCAAAATACCTCTGGTCCCAAGCATTTTGGATAAGGGATACTCAACCTGTATATATATATATATATATATATATATATATATATATATATATAAAACAGATCTGAGGGCGCTAGTGATTTTGTCTGTTCCTAATTTAAACCATCCGTGATACAATGATAATTTTGAAATTAATATTTTAAAACATAGGGAGGCCGGGCGCGTATCGCTTTGCGTAAACTAGCTCAACCTAAGTCCAATGGGGGTATCAACTTTCCAGATATAGTAGTTTACAATCATGCTGCACTTCTGAGACACTTGAGAGATTGGCTGCAAAATAGCTCTGTATATACGAACACATCCCTCAAACAGAACTTTTTAGCAGATGTGGGTCTGACATGTTTTCTTCACCAACATGATTGGGAGATACCGGACCATGTGAGGTCTAACCCACTTTTGTGGTCTACTAGGAAAATGTGGCACATACTGCGCCACAATGCGAAATTGAATCAGCACTACTCCTTACACCTGCCCTTACTTAAAAACCCAGAGTTCTTGGACGGCATGGCTGCCCATCCCTTCACAACATGGAGGGAGGCTGGTATAGCATCGATTCGGTCATTGGTATCTGTGGAGGACCACCGTTTGCTCACCTTCTCAGAGGTTTCAACGGGATATGCTGTGGTCGTTTCATCTCCCCTTCCATTTTTGCAAACACAATTTTACGTTAGGCATGTTTTTACACATTTTGCGGAGGGGGACTGGACTAACCCTCTAGATAGTCTCTTAATGCACCCTGTACCGAGTCACAAGGCCATATCCACACATTATACTTTTTTGAGGACAATATTAGACCACGCTACTGTGACAGGTGGCATGTCCAAATGGTTGGCCCACTTTCCTGGACTGACCATACCAACAATGGAAAAAGCACTACTATTCTCCCGGAAGGTCCTCCCAGCAAGCATGTACACTGAATTATTTCTTAATGTGTATCATAACGCTTATCTATCCCCGCTACGTCGCTACCATATGGGAACGTCGGAAACACACTCTTGCCCCAGATACCACCAGAGTGAGGCTGACACATATCACTGTTTGTGGGCATGCCCAATTGTACAATATTTTTGGCATCTCATTAGGAGATATGCGGAGGCTAATTTAATAACCTATGTGCCCTTTACCCCCGAATGGGCAGTTTTGGGTATCATTGATCCCACTCTCCGTATGCCATTGGAATGTAAAAAACTACTGATAGCCCTTAGTGCGGCGGGGGAAAAAACGATTCTACAGGGGTGGATAGATAGCACACCACCACAGATACCATTATATTTGAGTAAACTACACCATATATTCAGGATGGACTGGGTGGAGGCTATTGTTGATAGAGGTAGACAAGTAGACAGGTTTTTCACTCTCTGGGAATCTTATATCTCCACTTTGCCCCTCACAACACGGCTACACATTCACAACAGCCTCAAGAACACTACGTGGTACCTGACTAGATTGGCTGTGCAGGACCAACCTGTATCTTTGGTTTAAGAGTGGACGGATGTGACGGCTCCCCTTATGGTTCCGTCAATGATGTATAATACAATCATTGTGTTAAACGATTACCCACTTATAATGCAAAAGTCTCTGCAGTTTGATGTTTGTGAATTTGTTGTACAACTCCAGTTACAAACTCTTCATAATATTGTACTTTACAGTTTCTGTATATTTTATTATGTAATGTGATATCTGTGATGTCTCAATAAAAAGTTTATTGAAAAAAAATATATTTTAAAACACATATATCAATAAAATCTTACTCTTATTTAAATAAAATGTATTCACAGCAGTGTAAAAATGCACAATAAAACATAAGTAGCATCTGAATTGTTTCAGAGAGAAATGCTTTATTATTTTATCCAGTTTACATTCAATTCTTATTGTGTTTCTTTGTCCTCATAAATTCAGTATACGACATAGAAGTGAAGCAATTGATAGACCCAACGCGTTTCGTCCCTTAGGGACTTCCTCAGGGGTACAGAATCTAGATGCTAGAATGGAACAGCTAAGTATTTGAACAATAACAATTTCAGAATAATAGATACAATTCAGTACAGCAGTACATACTAGATGCCCAAAAGAAGCATGATGGGGGTAACTTGATGAAACGTATACATCTATAATTGTACCAATTTAGATGAATATAAAACCTAATGGATAAAATAATATTTTAATCTATTACTTTGGGCTTAGGAGTGGAGGTGGAAGAATAAGTGGTAAGAGGAAGTGGAAATACATATCAGACTATGCCTAGTGTGTTAAATCACAACGTGACAAGACTCCATTTTGTGGGGAAGTCCATTCACAAATAGGTAACGTCAAGCCCAATAGTCTATATTAGACCTGTGTGTAAATAAGTGGGAATGGGAGGAGTTAGGATAAATCCCCCTTAGTCTGGCCCTGATGTTTGATTGGGTAAGGAGAGGTTATACATACCATTACCGGTATGTAGAACCTTTCCTTACTCAGGGATTTAATCGTCTGTAGGGTAGAAATCCACTTGGTCTCCCGTTGGAGTAAAATACAACCCCTATCACCCCCTCTCAGACTAGGAGATACCCAATCGATCATTTTGTATCTCATTGATGACAGCGGATGCTGATGTTCCTTAAAGTGTCTGGCAACAGGTTTTCTCTAACGTCCTAGTGGATGCTGGGGACTCCGTCAGGACCATGGGGAATAGCGGGCTCCGCAGGAGACAGGGCACATCTAAAAAGCTTTTTAGGTCACATGGTGTGTACTGGCTCCTCCCCCTATGACCCTCCTCCAAGCCTCAGTTAGGTTTTTGTGCCCGTCCGAGAAGGGTGCAAACTGGATGGCTCTCTTAAGGAGCTGTTTAGTAAAGTTTTTTTTTAGGTTTCTAATCAGTGATTCCTGCTGGCGACAGGATCACTGCAACGAGGGACTTAGGGGAGAGACTTGCAACTCACCTGCGTGCAGGAGGATTGAAGTTTTAGGCTACTGGACACTGAGCTCCAGAGGGAGTCGGAACACAGGTCAGCCTGGGGTTCGTCCCGGAGCCGCGCCGCCGATCCCCCTTACAGACGCTGAAGAAAGACGGCGGAACGGAGGTCCGGAAACAGGCGGCAGAAGACTTCACAGTCTTCAGAGAGGTAGCGCACAGCACTGCAGCTGTGCGCCATTGTTGCTACACGGCTCACTGACACGGTCACGGAGGGTGCAGGGCGCTGCTGGGGGCGCCCTGGGCAGCAATATAAATACCTATTTGGCAAAGAAATACATCACATATAGCCATTAAGGCTATATGTATGTATTTAACCCAGGCCAGTTTTCCTAATAACCGGGAGAAAAGCCCGCCGTGAAAGGGGCGGAGCTTATTCTCCTCAGCACTCAGCGCCATTTTCCTGACCAGCTCCGCTGGTGAGGAAGGCTCCCACTCTCCCCTGCACTACAGAAACAGGGTTAAAGAGAAGGGGGGCATAAATTGGCGATATAATTATATATTAAGAGCCCATATATAGAAACAACACCTTCTAGGGTTGTTATATACATTATGGCGCTTTTGGTGTGTGCTGGCAAACTCTCCCTCTGTCTCCCCAAAGGGCTAGTGGGTCCTGTCCTCTATCAGAGCATTCCCTGTATGTGTGTGCTGTAGGTCGGTACGTGTGTGTCGACATGTATGAGGAAAATGTTGGTGAGGAGACGGAGAAAATTGCCTGTAATGGTGATGTCACTCTCTAGGGAGTCGACACCAGAATGGATGGCTTACTTATGGAATTACGTGATAATGTCAACACGCTGCAAGCCGGTTGACGACATGAGACAGCCGGCGGACAAATTAGTATCGGTCCAGGCGTCTCAGACACCGTCAGGGGCTTGTAAAAACGCCCATTTACCTCAGTCGGTCGACAGACACTGACACGGACACTGACCCCAGTGTCGACGGTGAAGAAACAAACGTATTTTTCCTTTAGGGCCACAAGTTACATGTTAAGGGCAATGAAGGAGGTGTTACGTATTTCTGATACCACAAGTACCACAAATAAGGGTATTTTGGAGGGTGGGAATAAACTACTTGTAGTTTTGCCTGAATCAGATAAATTAAATGAAGTGTGTGATGATACGTGGGGTTCCTCCGACAGAAAGTTATGGGCGGTATACCCTTTTTCCCGCCAGTAGTAAGGGCGAGTTGGAAAACACACCTTAGGGTGGACAAGGCGCTCACACGCATATAAAAAACATGGCGTTACCGTTTCCAGATACGGCCGCCCTCAAGGAGCCAGCTGATAGGAAGCTGAAAAATATCATAACAGTATATACACACATACTGGTGTTATACTACGACCAGCAATCGCCTCAGCCTGGATGTGCAGCGCTGAGGGGGCTTGGTCGGATTTCCTGACTGAAAATTTTGATACCCTTGACAGGGACAGGATTTTATTGTCTATAGAGCATTTTAGGGATGCATTTCTATATATATGTGATGCGCAGAGGCATATTTGCATTCTGGCATCAAAGAATAAATGTGATGTACATATCTGCCAGACGAAGACACGACAGTGGTCAGGTGAGGCAGATTCCAGACGGCATATGGAAGTATTGCCGTATAAAGGGGCAGTCCATTGGACCTGGTGGCCATGGCAACAGCTGAAAAATCCACCTTTTGTTACCCCGAGTCACATATTGGCAGAAAAGGACACAGTCCTTTCAGTCTCAGTCCTTTCGTCCCCATACGGGCAGGCGGGCGAAGGCCAGTCATATCTGCCCAGGGGGAGAGGAAAGGGAAGAAGACTGCAGCAAGCAGCTCATTCCCAGGAACAGAAGCTCCTCACGGCTTCTGCCAAGTCCGCAGCATAACGCTGGGGCCGTACAAGCGGACTCAGGTGCGGTAGGGGGTCATCTCAAGAGTTTCAGCAACACTCGCAAGGGAACTCCGGGATCCTACATGTAATATCCCAGGTGTACATTGGAAATTCGAGACGTCTCCCCCTCACACAATTCACAGGCTGTATTCCCAGCAGGTGATAATCAAAGTACCCTTCTTACAACAAGGAAGGGGGTAGTATTCCACACTATATTGTGGTACTGAAGCCAACCGGCTCGGTGAGATCTGAAATATTTGAACACTTACATACAAGCGTTCAAATCAAGATGGAGTCACTCGGAGCAGTGATAGCGAACCAGGAAGAAGGGGACGATATGATGTCACTGGATATCAGGGACGTTTACCTACAGGTCCAAATTTGCCCTTCTCACCAAGGGTACTTCAGGTTCCTGGTACAGAACTGTCACTATCAGTTCAGACGCTGCCGTTTGGATGGTCCACGGCGCCCCGGGTCTTTACCAAGGTAATGGCCGGAATGATGATTTTTCTTAAAAGAAACATGGACGCTTTCCTGATAAGGGCAAGGTCCAGAGAACAGTTGGAGGTCGGAGTAGCACTATCTTAAGTAGTTCTACGACAGCACGAGTGGATTCTAAATATTCCAAAATCGCAGCTTTTTCCGACGACACGTCTACTGTTCCTAGGGAAGATTCTGGACACAGTCCAGAAAAACGTGTTTCTCCCAGTGGAGAAAACCAGGGAGTTATCCGAGCTAATCGGGATCCTCCTAAAACCAGGAAAAGTGTCAGTGCATCATTGCACAAGAGTCCTGGTAAAAATGGTGGCTTATTACGAAGCAATTCCATTCGGCAGATTTCCCGCAAGAACTCTTCAGTGGGATCTGCTGGACAAATGGTCCGGATCGCATCCTCAGATGCATCAGCGGATAACCCTATATCCAAGGAAAAGGGTGTCTCTCCTGTGGTGATTACAGAGTGCTCATCTTCTAGAGGGCCGCAGATTCGGCATTCAGGATTGGATGCCGGTGACCACGGAGGCCAGCCTGAGAGGCTGGGGAACAGTCACACAGGGGAAAAAAAAAAAAAAAAAATTTCCAGGGAAGTGTGATTAAGTCTGGAGAATTCTCTCCGCATAAATAAGCTTAGAGCAAATTTATAATGCTCTAAACTTAGCTAGACCTCTGCTTCAAGGTCAGCCGGTATTGATCCAGTGGGATAACATCACGGCAGTCGCCCACGTAAACAGAAGGGCGGCACAAGAAGCAGGAGGGCAGTGAAAACTGCAAGGATTTTTCGCTAGGCGGAAAATCATGTGATAGCACTGTCAGCAGTGTTCTTTCCGGGAGTGGACGACTGGGAAGCAGACTTCCTCAGCAGGCATGACCTCCACCCGGGAGAGTGGAAACTTCATAGGGAAGTTTTTCAACATGATTGTGGACCGTTGGCAAAGACCAAAGGTGGACATGATGGCGTCCCGCCCGAACAAAAACGGGACAGGTATTCCGCCAGGTCATGAGACCTTCAGGCGATAGCTGTGGATGTTCTGGTAACACCGTGGGTGTACCAGTCTGTGTATGTGTTCCCTCCTCTGTTTCTCATAACCAGGGTATTGAGAATTATAAGACATAGAGGAGTATGAACTATACTAGTGGCTCCGGATTGGCCAAGAGGGACTTGGTACCCGGAACTTCAAGAAATGCTCACAGAGGACTAAGGGCCTGGGGAGCTAAGAAGGGACTTGATTCAGCAAGTACCATGTCTATTCCAAGACTTACCGCGGCTGCGTTTGACGGCATGGCGGTTGAATGCCGGATCCTGAGGGGAAAAGGCATTCCATAAGAGGTCATACCTACCCTGGTCAAAGCCAGGAAGGAGGTGACCGCACAACGTCATCACCACATGTGGTGAAAATATGTTGCGTGGGTGAGGCCAGGAAGGCTCCACGACGGAAATTCAACTAGGTCGATTTCTACACTTCCTGAAAACAGGAGTGTTTTGGACCTCAAATTGGGGTTCATTAACATTTAAATTTCGGCCCTGTAGATTTTCTTCCAGAAAGAATTGACTTCAGTTCCTGAAGTCCAGATTGTAAAGGATGTATTGCATATACAGCTTTTTTGTGCCCCTAGGGGCACCGTGAGATCTCAACATAGTGTTGGGATTTCTTAAAATCATATTGGTTTGAACCGCTCAAATCTGTGGATTTGAAATATCTCACATGGAAAGTGACCATGCTGTTGACAAATATCTCACATGGGAAGTGACCATGTTGTTAGCCCTGGCCTCGGCCAGGCGATTGTCAGAATGGGCGGCTTTGTCTTACAAAAGCCCATATTAAAATTTTCCATTTGAACAAGACAGAACTGGGACTCGTCTCCAGTTTCTTCATGAAGGGGTGTCAGCGTTTTCACCTGAAACAACCTCTTGTGGTGCCTGCGGCTACTAGGGACTTGGAGGACTCCAAGTTACTAGACGTGGTCAGGGCCCTAAAAATATATATATATATATATATAGTTAGGACGGCTGGAGTCAGAAAGTCTGACTTGCTGTTTATACTGTATACACCCAACAAGCTGGGTGCTCATGCTTCTAAGCAGTCTATTGCACGCTGGATTTGTAGTACAATTCAGCTTGCACATTCTGTGGCAGGCCTGCCACAGACGAAATATGTAGATGCCCATTCCACAAGGAAGGTGGGCTCATCCTGGGCGGCTGCCCGAGGAGTCTCGGCATTACAACTTTGCCGAGCAGCTACGTGGTCAGGGGAGAACACGTTTGTAAAATTTTACAAATTTTGATACTCTGGCTAAGGAGGACCTGGAGTTCTCTCATTCGGTGCTGCAGAGTCATCCGCACTCTCCCGCCCGTTTGGGAGCTTTGGTATAATCCCCATGGTCCTGACGGAGTCCCCAGCATCCACTAGGACGTTAGAGAAAATAAGAATTTACTTACCGATAATTCTATTTCTCGTAGTCCGTAGTGGATGCTGGGCGCCCATCCCAAGTGCGGATTGTCTGCAATGCTTGTACATAGTTATTGTTACAAAAATCGGGTTATTACTATTGTTGTGAGCCATCTTTTCGGAGGCTACTTCGTTTTGTTATCATACTGTTAACTGGGTTCAGATCACAAGTTGTACGGTGTGATTGGTCTGGTATGAGTCTTACCCGGGATTCAAGATCCTTCCTTATTGTGTACGCTCGTCCGGGCACAGTACCTAACTGAGGCTTGGAGGAGGGTCATAGGGGGAGGAGCCAGTACACACCATGTGATCTAAAAAGCTTTTTAGATGTGCCCTGTCTCCTGCGGAGCCCGCTATTCCCCATGGTCCTGACGGAGTCCCCAGCATCCACTACGGACTACGAGAAATAGAATTATCGGTAAGTAAATTCTTATTATTCAGATCCTTTTCCTTCCAATGCTGCCCATATACTGGAACAGTGCATTGCTAATCGTTCTTTTAATTGCCTGATGGTTTTTCCCACGTAAAGTTTACCACAGGGGCATCTTATGTAGTATACAACGTATTTGCTGGTGCAGGTTAAGGAATGTTTAATAAAAAACTTTTTACCTGTCATAGGATGAAAAAACATGTTGCCAATTTCAACACCACTACAAGTAGTGCAACGTGTGTATTTGAAGTTGCCAGGTTTTCAAGTCAAAAAATGTGCAGGTGTAGATACATGGGTTGATATATCATTGTGTACTACTACATCCTTAATGTTTCTGCCACGTCGATAGGATGGTAAGATGGCTGTATCTTTCAGTGCAGGTAGGCTCTTATCCTCGGTCACAATGGACCAAGCCCTCCGAGCCAAACTCAATAATTGGTCACTCACTGTTGTAAATTCCTGGGACCAAATCACCTTATTATGTTTGGTCTTCTTGGTAACCTTTGTCAAGGTGTCTTGTCGGTTCAAGGAGAGTACTCTCTGTTTGGCACTTCTCAACGATGGTAATTGGTATCCCCTTAAAATAAATTTGTTAAACATATTGTCGATCTGGATGACTGCATCATCAGGTTCACTGCAAATTATGTAGATTCTCAGAAATTGAGAGAAGTGTAGTCCCCTCTTTATGGATTATGACTACTCACTTGTAGGATGGTGTTTCTATCCGTCTCTTTAAAGAAGATTTTAGTCTTAAATTGTTGATCCGCCGTCAGGCTAATGCTTACATCCAAAAAATGAATTTGATAGAGGAATCCATAGAATTTACACTGTTCATAGTGCATTCAAACATGTCTTAAGAGCCTGTCCATATGAGGAATATGTCATCTATGTAACGACAGTAGCTGTGGATGTGGTCAGAAACACCTGGGTTGGTAAAATACAAGTCTTTCTCAACTTCATACTTAAAGATATTAGCCAGACTTGGGGCTAAACAAGATCCCATGGGAACTCCTGAACACAATAAAAAAAACTTTTTGTCAAAAAGAAAATAATTGTGAGTGAGAGCCATATCCAAAAGTTGCATAAAGAAATCTATGTCCTGTATAGATTGAACTAGTAGTCAATGCCCGCCTGATTGCTTCCAAACCACGTGTGTGTGGTATATTGGTATATAGACTCACCATGTCTATTGTACACAATATGCTGCCTCTGGGTGCAGTGTCCATAGTCTGGAGTTTCAATATCAGCGAGGTGGTGTCTTTAAGGTAAGTGAATTGTTGCTGTAAAATAGGCTGTAAGAACCATTCCAAATACTGGGAGATGGAATAAAACAGAGAGTCCCTTGCAGCAATTATGGGTCTACCGGGTGGATTTCTGGCATCTTTGGGCCTAATTCAGACCTGATCAGTTTGAACACACCCCACCAAAATCTAACTCTCTCTGCAAATGTTATTTCTCTGACGTCCTAGTGGATGCTGGGGACTCCGTAAGGACCATGGGGAATAGACGGGCTCCGCAGGAGACTGGGCACTCTAAAAGAAAGATTAGGTACTATCTGGTGTGCACCGGCTCCTCCCTCTATGCCCCTCCTCCAGACCTCAGTTAGATTTCTGTGCCCGGCCGAGCTGGATGCACACTAGGGGCTCTCCTGAGCTCCTAGAAAGAAAGTATATGTTAGGTTTTTTATTTTACAGTGAGACCTGCTGGCAACAGGCTCACTGCAACGAGGGACTAAGGGGAGAAGAAGCGAACCTACCTGCTTGCAGCTAGCTTGGGCTTCTTAGGCTACTGGACACCATTAGCTCCAGAGGGATCGACCGCAGGACCCGTCCTTGGTGTTCGTTCCCGGAGCCGCGCCGCCGTCCCCCTTACAGAGCCAGAAGCATGAAGATGGTCCGGAAAATCGGCGGCAGAAGACTTCAGTCTTCACCAAGGTAGCGCACAGCACTGCAGCTGTGCGCCATTGCTCCTCATACACACTTCACACTCCGGTCACTGAGGGTGCAGGGCGCTGGGGGGGGGGGGGCGCCCTGAGCAGCAATAAAAACACCTTGGCTGGCAAAATAATCACAATATATAGCCCCAGAGGCTATATATGTGATAATTACCCCTGCCAGAATCCATAAAAAAGCTGGAGAAAAGTCAGCGAAAAAGGGGCGGAGCTATCTCCCTCGGCACACTGGCGCCATTTTCTCTTCACAGTGTAGCTGGAAGACAGCTCCCCAGGCTCTCCCCTGTAGTTTTCAGGCTCAAAGGGTTAAAAAGAGAGGGGGGGCACTAAATTTAGGCGCAATATTGTTTATACAAGCAGCTATTGGGGAAAATTCACTCAGTGATAGTGTTTATCCCTACATTATATAGCGCTCTGGTGTGTGCTGGCATACTCTCTCTCTGTCTCCCCAAAGGGCTGTGTGGGGTCCTGTCCTCAGTCAGAGCATTCCCTGTGTGTGTGCGGTATGTCGGTACGGCTGTGTCGACATGTTTGATGAGGAGGCTTATGTGGAGGCGGAGCAGATGCCGATAAATGGGATGTCGCCCCCTGTGGGCCGACACCAGAGTGGATGGATAGGTGGAAGGTATTAACCGACAGTGTCAACTCCTTACATAAAAGGCTGGATGACGTAACAGCTATGGGACAGCCGGCTTCTCAGCCCGCGCCTGCCCAGGCGTCTCAAAGGCCATCAGGGGCTCAAAAACGCCCGCTCCCTCAGATGGCAGACACAGATGTCGACACGGAGTCTGACTCCAGTGTCGACGAGGTTGAGACATATACACAATCCACTAGGAACATCCGTTACATGATCCCGGCAATAAAAAATGTGTTACACATTTCTGACATTAACCCAAGTACCACTAAAAAAAAAAAAGGGTTTTATGTGTGGGGAGAAAAAGCAGGCAGTGTTTTGTTCCCCCATCAAATGAGTGAATGAAGTGTGAAAAAGCGTGGGTTCCCCCGATAAGAAACTGGTAATTTCTAAAAAGTTACTAATGGCGTACCCTTTCCCGCCAGAGGATAAGTTACGCTGGGAGATATCCCCTAGGGTGGATAAGGCGCTCACACGTTTGTCAAAAAAGGTGGCACTGCCGTCTTAGGATACGGCCACTTTGAAGGTACCTGCTGATAAATAGCAGGAGGCTAGCCTGAAGTCTGTATTTACACACTCAGGTACTAGACTGAGACCTGCAGATAGTGCTGCTGCAGCGTGGTCTGTAACCCTGTCAAACAGGGATACTATTTTGCGAACATAAGACGTCGTCTTATATATGAGGGATGCACAGAGGGATATTTTGCCGGCTGGCATCCAGAATTAATGCAATGTCCATTCTGTCAGGAGGGTATTAGAGACCCGACACTGGACAGGTGATGCACATAGAGCCTTATAAGGGTGAGGAATTGTTTGGGGATGGTCTCTGGGACCTCGTATCCACAGCAACAGCTGGGAAGAAAAATTTTTACCTCAGGTTTCCTCACAGCCTAAGAAAAGCACTGTATTATCAGGTACAGTCCTTTCGGCTTCAGAAAAGCAAGCGGGTCAAAGGCGCTTCCTTTCTGCACAGAGACGAGGGAAGAGGGAAAAAGCTGCACCAGTCAGCCAGTTCCCAGAATCAAAATTCTTCCCCCGCTTCCTCTGAGTCCACCGCATGACGCGGGGGCTCCACAGGCGTAGCCAGATACGGTGGGGGGCCGCCTCAAAAATTTCAGCGATCAGTGGGCTCGCTCACAGGTGGATCCCTGGATCCTTCAAGTAGTATCTCAGGGGTAGAAAGAAAAATATTGGGAACCGCACAAGTCCTTGATCTGATAAATAGTAGCCTCTGAAAAACTGAATTATCCCTGAATTGCTTCTAGATATAGCAACTGGGGGTATATGGAAATTTAATCCTAATCCCAATAAATGTTGCTTCCAGTGGTGCTCCCCAGAGTCAAATTTAGACAGTCAGAAAAAACCAAAACAAAGAAGTGTTGGTAAGTAGACTCTTTTTTGGGAGCACTCTAATTCAAAGGATGGCAATGTAATTTGTTACTGATAAAACCATTTTTATTAGGTAACACGTAAAATAAGAATTAAGGAGTATCTGCATTGAAAGTTAAAAGCTTCGCGAAAATATGAAAAAAAGAGAGTTTATAAGTAATACGTGATATCCATATCACAATCTACCAATTGCCGGAAATTATGGCTGTGGTAACAAAATTCATTAATCATTGCACATTGTGACTCATGTATTGGGTACCGGACTCTTATATGGCCTATGATTTAATTCTCTGCATTTACCACAATCCATAATGGATATCTGCTGAATAAATGATGGTCATACAATACATGAGTCACAATGTGCAATGATTAATGAATTTTGTTACCACAGCCATAATTTCCGGCAATTGGTAGATTGTGATATGGATATCACGTATTACTTATAAACTCTCTTTTTTTCATATTTTCGCGAAGCTTTTAACTTTCAATGCAGATACTCCTTAATTCTTATTTTACGTGTTACCTAATAAAAATGGTTTTATCAGTAACAAATTACATTGCCATCCTTTGAATTAGAGTGCTCCCAAAAAAGAGTCTACTTACCAACACTTCTTTGTTTTGTTTTTTTCTGAGTATCTCAGGGGTACAAGCTGGAATTCGAGGCGTCTCCCCCCTGCCGTTTCCTCAAATCTGCCTTGCCGACAACTCCCTCAGGCAGGGAGGCTGTGCTAGAGGCAATTCACAAGCTGTATTCCCAGCAGGTGATAGTCAAGGTGCCCCTACTTCAACAAGGACGGGGTTATTATTCCACACCGTTTGTGGTACCGAAACCGGACGGTTCGGTGAGACCCGTTTTAAATTTGAAATCCTTGAACACATACATAAAAAAATTCAAGTTCAAGATGGAATCGCTCAGGGCGGTTATTGCAAGCCTGGAGGAGGGGGATTACATGGTATCCCTGGACATCAAGGATGCTTACCTACATGTCCCCATTTACCATCCTCACCAGGAGTACCTCAGATTTGTGGTACAGGATTGCCATTACCAATTCCAAACACTGCCGTTTGGACTGTCCACGGCACCGAGGGTCTTTACCAAGGTAATGGCAGAAATTATGATACTCCTTCGAAAAAAGGGAGTTTTAATTATCCCGTACTTGGACGATCTCCTTATAAAGGCGAGGTCCAAGGAGCAGTTGTTGGTCGGAGTAGCACTATCTCGGGAAGTGCTACAACAGCACGGATGGATTCTATACATTCCAAAGTCACAGCTGGTTCCTACCACACGCCTACTGTTCCTGGGGATGGTTCTTGACACACAACAGAAAAAAGTGTTTCTCCCGCAGGAGAAAGCCAAGGAGCTGTCATCTCTAGTCAGAGACCTCCTGAAACCAAAACAGGTATCGGTGCATCACTGCACACGAGTCCTGGGAAAAATGGTAGCTTCTTACGAAGCAAAATTCCATTCGGCAGGTTCCATACAAGAACCTTTTAGTGGGACCTCTTGGGCAAGTGGTCGGGATCGCATCTTCAGATGCATCGGCAGATAACCCTGTCTCCAAGGACCATGGTATCTCTACTGTGGTGGCTGCAGAGTGCTCATCTTCAAGAGGGCCGCAGATTCGGCATACAGGACTGGGTCCTGGTAACCACGGATGCCAGCCTTCGAGGCTGGAGGGCAGTCACACAGGGAAGAAATTTCCAAGGACTTTGGTCAAGTCAGGAGTCGTCCCTACACATAAATATTCTGGAACTGAGGGCCATTTACAATGCCCTAAGTCTGGCAAGGCCTCTGCTTCAAAACCAGCCGGTACTGATCCAATCAGACAACATCACGGCAGTCGCCCATGTAAACCGACAGGGCGGCACAAGAAGCAGGATGGCTATCGCAGAAGCCACAAGGATTCTCCGATGGGCGGAAAATCACGTCTTAGCACTGTCAGCAGTGTTCATTCCGGGAGTGGACAACTGGGAAGCAGACTTCCTCAGCAGACACGACCGACACCCGGGAGAGTGGGGACTTCATCCAGAAGTCTTCCAACTGTTGGTAAACCGTTGGGAAAGGCCACAGGTGGACATGATGGCGTCCCGCCTAAACAAAAAACTAGATATTGCGCCAGGTCAAGGGACCCTCAGGCAATAGCTGTGGACGCTCTAGTGACACCGTGGGTGTACCAGTCGGTTTATGTATTCCCTCCTCTGCCTCTCATACCAAAGGTACTGAGAATAATAAGAAAGCGAGGAGTAAGAACGATACTCGTGGTTCCGGATGGGCCAAGAAGAGCTTGGTACCCAGAACTTACAGAAATAATATCAGAGGACCCATGGCCTCTACCGCTCAGACAGGATCTGCTACAGCAGGGGCCCTGTCTGTTCCAAGACTTACCGCGGCTGCGTTGGACGGCATGGCGGTTGAATTCCGGATCCTAAAGCAAAAGGGCATTCCGGAGGAAGTCATTCCTACGCTGATAAAAGCCAGGAAAGAAGTAACCGCAAACCATTATCACCGTATTTGGCGAAAATATGTTGCGTGGTGTGAGGCCAGGAAGGCCCCAACAGAGGAATTTCAGCTGGGTCGTTTTCTGCACTTCCTACAGTCGGGAGTGACTATGGGCCTAAAATTGGGTTCCATTAAGGTCCAGATTTCGGCTCTGTCGATTTTCTTCCAGAAAGAACTGGCTTCACTGCCTGAAGTTCAGACTTTTGTAAAGGGAGTGCTACATATTCAGCCCCCTTTTGTGCCTCCTGTGGCACCATGGGATCTCAACGTGGTGTTGAGTTTCCTGAAATCACATTGGTTTGAGCCACTTAAAACTGTGGATCTGAAATATCTCACGTGGAAAGTGGTCATGTTATTGGCCCTGGCTTCGGCCAGGCGTGTGTCAGAATTGGCAGCTTTGTCATGTAAAAGCCCTTATCTGATTTTCCATATGGATAGGGCAGAATTGAGGACTCGTCCCCAGTTTCTCCCTAAGGTGGTATCAGCTTTTCACTTGAACCAACCTATTGTGGTGCCTGCGGCTACTAGGGACTTGGAGGATTCCAAGTTACTGAACGTAGTCAGGGCCTTGAAAATTTATGTTTCCAGGACGGCTGGAGTCAGGAAAACTGACTCGCTTTTTATCCTGTATGCACCCAACAAAATAGGTGCTCCTGCTTCTAAGCAGACTATTGGTCGCTGGATTTGTAGCACAATTCAGCTGGCGCATTCTGCGGCTGGATTGCCGCATCCTAAATCAGTGAAAGCCCATTCCGCGAGGAAGGTGGGCTCATCTTGGGCGGCTGCCCGAGGGGTCTCGGCTTTACAACTTTGCCGAGCTGCTACTTGGTCAGGGTCAAACACGTTTGCAAAATTCTACAAATTTGATACCCTGGCTGAGGAGGACCTTGAGTTCTCTCATTTGGTGCTGCAGAGTCATCCGCACTCTCCCACCCGTTTGGGAGCTTTGGTATAATCCCCATGGTCCTTACGGAGTCCCCAGCATCCACTAGGACGTCAGAGAAAATAAGAATTTACTCACCGGTAATTCTATTTCTCGTAGTCCGTAGTGGATGCTGGGCGCCCATCCCAAGTGCGGATTGTCTGCAATACTTGTATATAGTTATTGCCTAACTAAAGGGTTATTGTTGAGCCATCTGTTGAGAGGCTCAGTTATATTTCATACTGTTAACTGGGTATAATATCACGAGTTATACGGTGTGATTGGTGTGGCTGGTATGAGTCTTACCCGGGATTCAAAATCCTTCCTTATTGTGTCAGCTCTTCCGGGCACAGTATCCTAACTGAGGTCTGGAGGAGGGGCATAGAGGGAGGAGCCAGTGCACACCAGATAGTACCTAATCTTTCTTTTAGAGTGCCCAGTCTCCTGTGGAGCCCGTCTATTCCCCATGGTCCTTACGGAGTCCCCAGCATCCACTACGGACTACGAGAAATAGAATTACCGGTGAGTAAATTCTTATTATCTGCCACACCTGCAGTGCACATGGTTTTGCCCAACTGCTTACAAATTTGCTGCTGCGATCAACTCTGAATTACCTCCTTTGTGCAACTTGGGTATACTGGAATTTTAGGCCACTCTTGTGTGAGTAGATCTTTAATTTTAATGGATATGGTCTCATTTTTCACAGCACAATCCAGAAATGCATCAACTTCTTTCTTAAATAGGCCAGTAGGATCCTGTGGTAATTTTCTGTATACTGTTTCATCAGCAAGCTGACTGTAAATTTCCTTTTTGCATTTGTTAATATCTTGGACAACTATGCCCCCGCCCTTATCAGCGGGGCGAATGACAATATCACGATAGTCAACAAGGTCCTTTAAAGCTTTTCGTTCCGCTTCATTCAAATTACGTGGAACAGTGGGTGGTCTTCTGCCAAGGGTCTCTATGGTCGTCTCTATATGATTAGTGAAGCATTTCAATGCCAAATTAGTAAAGTTGGGGTCAAAAGTAGATGTTTATGTACCAGTGGTCCCGGCCTACCCAATTCACTTTCTGACCCAAAGTGTTCCTTAAGTCTCAAATGACGTTTAAACTTGTGACAAAAGAGAGCCCCCTGTTGAGGATCTGTAATTCAGCATCAGTCAAAACTTGAGAGGATAATTTAAAGACTGAGTCTTCCTGTAATTCCTCTTTTATGTATTTCCTTGCCCACTGGCCAACCCGGCATTGCGCTTCCTTTGGGTCCTTTTTGGCCCTTGTAGTAACCCCTAAAGGGGGCTTTTGTGAGGTAGGTGCATCCTGGTTAACCGTGTTCTCACCTTCACTCGAAGAGACTGCATCACTGGAGTAGTCGGTATCAATTTGGGGTTTTCTAGGTCTCCGATATCTGGAGCGTGGTTGGGATTTGGAAGCTCTATTATACATCCACCTATACACTTTATGTTCTGCATTGTCACGATAAACCGTGAGTCGTATCTTTCTTGAATTGTATCAACTCTCCACGGTATTTGTAAATCTGGCTTGAGATATTCACAAACCAATCCTGTGACTTATCTTGCTTAATCATGTCACAATGTGCTGTTTCAAAAATAGTGATCTTCTCGTGATCGTGATCTGTATTCTAATTAGAGTGTCTCATTATATAGGAGGAACAGACTCTAGAGATACATACCTGAATATACTGAACGGATTTTATATCCATAAATGGTTTTACTTGGACATGGCAAAAATATGTGTCTCTACAAAGATCAAAAAAGGTTGTTGTTTAATTGATGTGGGTATATTAGCCATTAGAAACCACACCAAAAATGTATAAACATACATACCACAAAGATATAACCAGAATTAAAAATATTTGTACATTTTTTTATGTACACTGAAACTTCCCAGCAGAATTCACAGTGGAATCTTAAAAGTAAAAGACGAAATGCGTTAGTTCTGTCAGCCAACAGTTATTAGCCCAGTTTGTGGAGACACTCCGTTTTTGGGCTCACACCTTGATAAGGTGAGGGAGTATCTGGGACATCACCACATTCTGGATATTTCTCACGGATGTACATTTTTCGAGTCTTTTGTACAAATTTCATGTAAAAAACCTTTTGTGAAAACGTTTTAAAATGTATGTGTTTAAACTGTGATATTAAACCAATATTTTGTTCTAATTGGCCATGGGCCTCTTGTTTGAGTGATTTTCTGGTGAGGGGTTATCTGTTTCAGGACCCCATGAAATAATATTCTCCAGTGTACAGAGTACATCCAAGTGGGTCTTCTTGGAAGAATTCCTGCAAATTTTATGCAATTAATACAGCGCACTTGGGAACTGTGTTTTTCTATTTGTGTATTTGAGATTTGTCAACAGAGATCTCTCCCATAAGTGCTGCTTCCATTTGTGTGCAAGATAAGGATACTGTTGCTTTTTGTATTTGTATTTTCTCTGTTGTGTATCTGTAATTGCTGCCAAATGCCTATTTTTAAAGATAGGACATCAAGATCACATAAGTGCAAGAATTTGTTTTCTGATGATGTAGACAGTGTAGTAGTAGCTAATATCGAGGAAGATTATTTTCCACAATTAAACAAGATAGAGAAGCTCTCTATAAAGGAAATGAAAAATTGGTATGACGTATTAACACTTGAAGAGTACATAGAGGTAGGGCGAGTCCCTAGGGAATTACGAATAGTGAAGAAGCCGACTTTTGGCAATCAAAACGACACCTTTATGAAAAACTGGAATGACATACTTGGGGATTGTTCAATGAAGTTAATGGGGCTATTATTTGCGGAATGAAAAAGATTTGAGCAAGTTAGAGGAGGAATTGGCAAAATTTGAGTCACCGGTTGTTAAGTGTGAAACAAGTGATAAATTCAAGCACGATGTCAGTAAGCTCCAATACAAACTAGATGAGGTAGAAAAGGAGATTATCTTTAGGAAGCAGAAAGAGGGCTACCAAAAGGGCATAGTTTATGATTGGACAAAAGATGTTAGATTCAATGACAATCCTGTCTCGAGATATGTACAAAAAAGGAATAGTAATTGGTATCATCAGGACTATCATAGGTACCCCGACGAATGAAGGGGCAACTATGGAAGGAGAGAGAATAATGATCAAGAGTATCATGAGAGGTCTTCTTATCGTTCACCGTATCCATCCACACAGAGAACTAGAATTGTTTCTTATCATGATCAGAGAAGAAGAAGATTCTCCTCTAACAGGTACGAAACTTTCTCTCATAAGAACAAATATGAAACCTTTAGGTCACCTTCACCAAATACTACCAGCGATTATTTTTTAGAGGAAGGTACAAATATGATTACCCCTCAAGGCATAAAAAGAGGTTTTGGTATATAAGGGGCAAAAGAGGGGGGAGAAATATCCCCAAAAAGAAGGCGACCATTGTTCCGCCTGAAAGTAGGACAAAAACAGGGGTCATCAACCTCTCAGGAAGAGAACTGTTCACGTCACAGACAACGTTATTAAACAGAGGCCTCAAGTTAGCTCCAGACCAATATGTGGACAAATTTGATTTATTCATTTATTTGAATAAATATATTAGGTCCCTCACCTTACAGCGTAATTTTTCAAAACACCCCATGCCAATAGAAACCTACAAGAGATTAAAAAAAAGTTGGTGGCCCCTCCCTCAAAGTTCTATCCGGTAGAGTCGAGTAGAAGTGATGTAGACATTTTTTATGAGTCAAAGATGACTTTAAAAAATAAAAAACGACAAGTTTAATGCCAACCTTAATTTAGAGGAGAAAAAAGGCCTTAACAAGCTGAAAAATGAGGACAATCTGATAATTAGAAGTGTGGATAAGGGACGAGCAGTGGTCCTACAGGATAGAACAGATTACCTCAAAGAAGCCCACAATTTATTAGACGATACCTCAACGTACATTAAGCTCAACGAAGATCCGACAGTAACATTTAAAGAAGACCTTAGAGTTCTTCTATATGATGCACAAAGAAATAATGTAAACTGTAAGAAAGAACTGGATTACTTATGGGTAGAGCATCCCATCACAGCTATCTTCTACCATCTTTTGAAAGTGCATAAGAATTTGCAGTCCCCCCCAAGAAGACCAATCATCTCGGGAGTTGATTCACTAACCGCTAATCTCTCTCATTATATCGACCTGAAATTACAACCATACGTAAAATTACTGTCTTCGTATTTAAAAGATTCCACGAGTTTGCTACAAACACTAGATACATATGTATGGAGTGCAGAGGAAAGGTGGTTGACTATAGACGTCCAAGCATTATATTCCACCATTGCACACAATAAAGGGATCGAGACAGTTCAGTCGTTTTTAGCAGCCGATCTCGACAAATCGGAGGTCGAAAGAAATTCATTTTGAACATTATAGGTTTCATCTTGAAACATAATTCTGATTTGAGGACTCCCACTACCTCTAGCAGCAGGGGACTGCAATGGGGACGAAATTTGCCCCATCATATGCGAACCTGATGGGGGTGTGGGAGGAGTCAGTCATTTACGGATCCAATTTCGAGAGAGATCATATAAAATTTTACTGGAGATATATCGACAATCTAATCATCATATGGAATGGAGATGAGCAAAGCACTGAACAATTTGTCAACCATCTTCAGATAAACCCTTTCAATTTAAAGTTTACTTATAAATCTGATGTAAATACAATCGACTATCTAGATCTCAAATTGGAGAGCAAGATAGGAGAAGTTGTGAAAACATCGACTTTCTTTAAGGAAGTCGATGCCAATAACATTATCCGAACATCCAGCTGCCGCCACCCTCTCTGGATAGATGGAGTTCCCTACTCCCAGTTCCTCAGATTGAGAAAAAATTGTAGCATCTTTAGTGAGTTTTATACACAAGCAGATGTACTTAAAGATAGATTTCTGGTGCGGGGATACAACCAGGTAAAGGTGGCAGAAGCCCTACAAAAAGCAAGCAATGTGGATTGAGCCAGTCTTTTATTCAAAGATACAGTGTCTAAAAATGTGAGAGACAGTAAATGTAAGCCCTTTATAACCCAATTTAATAAAGAAAATTGTTTAATCGCCAAGATTTTGGATAAACACTGGGCCATGCTGTTGAAGCACTCCATACTTGGACCGATACTCCCTCAGAAACTGCAAGTTGTGTTTAAAAGGGCTAGTAACTTGAAAAATATTCTAGCACCCAGTGCACTACGATCTAAGAAAAAAGCCAAACAGCTAGAGAATAGCACATCCTCTTTTTTTAAAATAACTGTGGGGTGTTTCCCTTGTAATCGCTGCATTTGCTGCAAGTTTATGTAAAAAACCACCTTCTCTTGGGAGTATGAAAATGGGTCTAAATACACCCTAAGAGAAAAGGCAAATTGTAACAGTGAATTCGTAGTTTACAGAATAACATGCAGCTTCAATTTGATGTACGTCGGTAAAACGAAAAGAAATGCCAAACTCAGAATACAAGAGCACCTTCGAAGTATAAAATAAAGTTACTAATCACAGCCTACCTCAACATTTTTCAGAGGCAAATAATTCCAATACCAAGGATTTTAAATTTACTATCTTAGTATTGGTGAGATTAGGACCAAGAAGAGGTGATAGAAAATGAGCACTTTCCAGAAGGGAATCCTTCTGGATTTTCACTCTAAACACCCTCTCCTCTAAAGGACTCAACAAGAGTATAGATATTGTGTCATTTTTATAAAATGGTATAAGTAGCACAGTAATATTACAGATAGGGTTAATATTTTGTGATTATTGTGATCTCCCTACGAATTACTAGTTACTCAAGGTTTCACTATTTCACTTTATAAGTTTATTAATAATAGATATTATGAGATGGCTGTGTTTTCTTTAGGATTTACTTTCAACTGAATGAGAATAATATAACCATTTGTCACTCTTACCATCCTACAAACACTAAAAATGTTATACATTAATGACACATCAAATGAATTAAGAAATAATGGTTTTTAGCAGTACACTTTTTTGCTATATTGGTAGTTAGGGTATTTGTTAATGAATTAAAAGCAATTGTAACTTATTGAAATTACTGTACGTAGGTTACTTCCGATTAATTTATGTGATGTAATTATGTGACCTTTGTAAGCTGTGTAAACTATCTATGTAGGCTATGTTTCCACTGTGTATGTGTGTAAGGTAATTACATCTGTCAAACAGCATTAATTGTTATGGTGATTTTTGTAAAACTGTAGCCTTAAAAAAACAGTTTATTGTAGTTATTATTAGATCACGACTGGTGAAACGCATTTACTTCCTGTTTGCGTTCCAAGAGTGATGGGGAAGTTTTAGAGAACTCCTATACAATTTTTTCCATGGTCATATGGCCCATTATAGCCAATGGGCATAAATTAGGGTGTGATGTCTATCTCTACCGCGGCGCTACTAGCTGACGGGGTCGCTGGAGGCCGTGCAGCTGGTGTCTCTGCCTCGAGCGACGTTGGAGGCATGGTGGCGCGGACCGCTGACGTGGCCCAGGTCACTGACGTGACTCACGTCATGAGGGGGCGTGGCCCGCTGACGCAGTCTGGGATCTCGACGTGGGAGTGTCTCTGACGCGAGCAGCTCTAGGGATACCCCTGCTATCAAACACTATTGTGTGAGATTATACTCACCTGATAATATATGCGATGCTTTCTAGGTGGAACGCATACCGGAAAAATGTGTTCCAAACCAGGTGTAGGCCGTTTAAGTACCTGTTAGCCTTGTGATTACAAATTTATTTATAGAAACTACATACCCCCTTCTAGAGGGAATAGATGAGTTTAGTTTGTGAACATAGTGGAAGGGAATCCAGTTAAAAATGTATTTTTAACCTCCCAGTAACACTTTAGCCTCCAGTAATTAGAGGAAGTGATGTAATCAATGAGGGGGTTTAAATAGCAGCAGTGGTAAGCAGCACAGCAGTGGTAAGCAGCACTTCCACACACATGGTTGTTGCTAAAGTCCTTTGGGTGAGTGTTTAAGCTACTTTGCTAAGCTTGTTTTAATGGGCTGCAGTTAAATTGAACAGAGGCACTGATAAAGAACCCTGTGCTGTTAGCATTTGGGCATATTAATTGTACCAATGTCTTTTTACTTTTAAGATTCAACTGTGAATTCTGCTGTACATAAAAAAAAATATTAATTCTGGTTATATCTTTGTGGTATGTATGTTTATACATTTTTGGTGTGGTTTCTAATGGCTAATATACTTAAACAACATCCTTTTTTGATCTTTGCAGAGACACATATTTTTGCCATGCCAAGTAAAACCATTTATTGATATAAAAGCCGTTCAGTATATTCAGGCATGTGTCTCTAGAACCTGTTCCTCCTATATAATGAGACACTCCATTTCCGTTAGGTGGTTCTAAGGAGATTGCCCCACGGGTGTCAATACTTTTTTAGAAGAACCTTAATATAAGCTATTTTCGAAGCAATTTTAGAAGCTGTTCATGAGATGAATTCACTTATGTACAAGGTATGTTTATCTAGTTTAGAAAAAAATATATATTATACAGAATCCCCTATTGGGAACACATTTATAAAGAGTGTGTTTTTTATTTTTCTTTTAGGCTATCGTATAGTATTGTATGACTTTTTACTCACAGATTTTGAACTATTCATCTGGTCCTACTATTATTTTTATTGGTAGGTACCTGTTCATTTAATAAATTCCACTACTACACTCAGTTGTTTGTTTGTTTGTTTACTAATTAAGAAAGTCACTTTGTTTATCCCCAAACAAGTTACCCCTGATGAAGTCGAGTTGACAAAATGCATTGGGTCTGTCAGTCAAGAGTTATTAGCCCAGTTTGTGAAGACACTCCCTTTTTGAGCTCACACCTTGATAAGGTGAGGGAGTATCTGAGACATCACATTCTGGATATTTCTCACTGATGTACATTTTTCGAGTCTTTTGTACAAATTTTGTGTAAAAAACCTTTTGTGAAAACTTTTTAAAATGTATGTGTTTAACCTTTGATATTAAACCAATATTTTGTTCTAATTGGCCGTGGGCCTCTTGTTTGGGTGATTTTTGGTGAGGGGTTATCTGTTTCAGGACCCCAGGAAATAATATTCTCCAGTGTACAGAGTACATCCAAGTGGGTCTTCTTGGAAGAACTCCTACACATTTTATGCAATTACTATAGCGCACTTGGGAACTGTGTTTATATATAGAAACAGACCAGAGTGCCCGGCTCTCCCATTAAGACCGCATTACTGTGCCGGGTGCCTCCACAAATAATAGTCACATAAAGTCCAAAGATGCGGCACTCCTAGCGGCTTGAATAAAGGACAACAGCAGGGCATGCATGAAGACAAAAAAGACCTGATAACAGTGGCACAATAAAGGCATTGAAACGTTGTCTACAGGCATGCCCTGCAGTTGTCCTTTATTCAAGCCACTAGGTGTGCCGCATCTTTGGACTATATAAATATATATATATATATATATATATATATACATTGGTGGGCAGTGGACGGAGACGCTGAGCTCCTGGCAGCGGCTCAGCTAGAAAGCTGCTTGCGGGGAGGGAGCCGCTGGCGGGATGGAAGCCGCTGCCAGGGAGGTGAGCTGCTGCTGCGGAGGGAGTCACTGCCGGGGAGGGAGCCGCTGTCAGGGAGGAGGAGCAATGTCAAATTGTGAACATCGCTCATCGCGCTCCGTACTGTCAAAGCCGAAAAATATTACAACACACACACCAAGTACAAACCACATACAGATGGCCTCCGTGCGCGTACTTGCTCTGCTGTGCGTGCACATATCCGCAATTTGCGTATGGTCGCTCCCACGTTCATGTGCATTAGCGCGTGGTATGGGTATTTTTCGGTAGAGTTTGTGAACGCATGGAAAGCTATCAAAACACATTACATGTTTAATCCAAATAGTGCACAATGTACACATAGTATCCCTGCACCACATCAGAAAGTAACAACAGTTTGAATGGTTTCAGGACAAAGGGATTCACCTTTACAGGATAGGAGGGGACAGAACAAGGTTACAAGGTGGTGTTTGGTATCCAGCTGTAGGGTATTTTAAGGGAAACATTCCGGTGTTGGTTTGAGGAAGATCGCATGTTCCTGCGGATAGTTATGTGCAGGAGCAGAATATAGATATAAACTGTATTTACTGTACATTATGTATGCGGCGGGAATCCAGAGGAGACCACCCACAAGAGCAGTGAAAATAGACATCGCCCACCTATTCAAACAGACCTATGACCTCTCCTGTACTGTAAATGACCATCCCTGTGTCCAATGGACAAAGAGATTACAGTATCCATTGTGTTATGTTTTGGATGAAGTGAATAAAGAGAGCCTGCAGCAGGCCTGGTGAGACACAAGACTCACAAAGTTATCTATCAGATGACCGAGGACTGGCCGGGTTGCGCAAGCTTGTCCACTCACGTATGTACCATTGAATGTAGCCATTTACTCTGTTATATTGTATTGTATTATTTGTATTGTAACCCCCTTTCAGCAATAATACCCTGTGGTGTCGGAACCCAGCGGTTTAATTACAATCTGGTGTCGTGTCTTCATTGCCCTGCTAAGGTTTAAAGTGTATTATTATTGCATTGCATTGCTGTAGAAGGTTTAAAGTGTATCTCTGGGTGTGTACGCGCTGTGAGTACTTTGTACCGTCAGCGCGCCGTTTGTACGCTAAGTCCGTACACAGCACGGGACTTTGTACGCTAATAGCGTACAAAGTACGTAGAGTGTGTATTAAGTACAGCGGCCGCAGCGGCTCCATGGTAAAATGTATTAAGGTGTGTTTAAGGTATAGCTTTCATTCCTGCATATAAAACGGCATTGTCAATTGGGGGCTCCTCCGGTTTTCCACATACTTACTACCTAACAGGTCACAGCAGACTTAATCTATCAGCAAAGGGTGGACAGAAAGTTATCCTACGTATCCTTTTCTTGGTTGATGGATGCACTGAAAACCCTACTTGATTGCTGATTAGATGGAGTCTGCTCTGTATGGTTTGTAGAGATGCTGGTAGAACTCATAAGGTAAACAGGAAAAAAGCTATTTAAAATTTGTGAAAAAAATTTGGCGCCAAAAGCGTACATGGCACCCATACTTTGCATACTCTCTCACATTGTTGCAAAACAAGGTTCAAATAAGTCATGTTGTATTTGATTCAGATTTCGGGAAATCTCCCTGGTGGGCTTCACTGTAAAGGTGGTTCACGATTAGAAACAATTGATGAATCCCATACTTCTTTCTTATAGCAAGGTTGAGAAGACTGGAAAATAATAAAAAGTGCAATAGTGCAAAACCTGATATACAAATTGACAATTTAATTAGCACCAAATGCACTCACAAACATATAAAAATCGTGAACCACCTTTACTGTGATATGCTTTCAAAAAACCTGCGTTTGTAAGTTCAATATACAGATCATTAAAGGAAATTATACACTGTATTGGTGTACTTGCACTATTGCTCTTTTTCTTTTTTAGTTACACCATTCAAGGGATCCAATTCCCTTATGGTCCATTGTTTCATTCATTTTATTGTATAAAAGCTTCGTATCCAGAAATCTGCATCTCTGTACAGTGTAAGCGCAATTATATATTTTATCTACTATATATTACTGTATGAGTTGTAACTATAGGTATACTGTATTTTGTAATATATATATTGAATCTATATATTTTAATAACAAATATATCCAGCCAAATCGCAGCTCTCCTCCAAGCAGTCACCTCGCTGCAGGAAACTCAGGTGGGGCCTGTCCAACCAGGTAGAGCAGTAACAATATTCCCCAATGAAAGAACTGGTGAGGTCACAGCTACCGGTAAGTGTGAGACAGATCATTGCACAGAGACAACAACACCTCACAGTAAACAGATTAGGAACGGAATGGTAGGATTACACCCTGTCTTGGAAATAGTAACCCCCAATGGGGGAACCGATAGTCAGGGAATAATCCTCACCAGGAATAATGCAATGTATTGCCCGTGGCCCAGAGATGAGCTGCGATCAATCATTTCAGAATTCCCCGACCCTCGGAAGCATTTAGCCAGATGTCAGAAATTTATCAGAGATCTGGGTAATGCGTATGAACCGACAAACAAACACTGGCGGATATTTTTGAAAGCGTGCCTACCCCCTAACATTGACACCCAAAAATGTATCACTGATTGTAGATTAGAGTCGGATAGTCTTATGACTGACAAAACACAATCAGGAGAACTTAGAGCAAATTAACATGCAACTAGAGTTGTATTTCCCCACAACTGTTAAATGGAGAAAAATTTTCTCCATAAAACAGAGGGAAAATGAAATGACATCTGAATATTTCCATCAGGACCTGCAAATAATAG